>NW_009699113.1:0-5234 GCF_000703405.1 Apaloderma vittatum | reverse complement strand
GGAGGGCCCCCACGGCAGGGTCCCCCCCCTGCTCCCTGTCCTGCAGGGATGGGGACAGAAAACACCTCCCGCGCCCCACGCTGGGCAGGGATGGCCAGTTTACAAAGATCCCTGCTTCAAGCAAATTTGCCTCTCAACACATGGCCAAACTCTCACGCAATAAATTAACTATTTGGCAGCCCCCGAACGAGCGCTGGAGCCAAACCAATTAGGGTTTAATGTGATCCCAATTTCCTATTTTTGAGACGAGTGTCGGGGAGTGGAGGGGAGCGGGAAGAGGAGGGAGGGAGAGCGAAGTAAATCCCCTCCTGGTTTATAAATCCTTGCCAATCATCCCAGATAAACCTGTCGCCCGCAGCTCTAAAATCTGTATTTGCACTCGTGTGCTCCAAGGGACGCTCTGGGAAAAGGCGCGTCGGACGCAGCCAGCCTGACTCCCGCCATGTGTTTTCCATACTTGGGAAATTCAATCATTTAAAAAATATTTACCAAGCTTTGTCTTTAATTAGAAAAACATGACGACGGATAAGGCGAGTTATTGTTTCTAAGCTAGAAATGTCAGAGATCCTCATGATGTCAGAAGATAAACCCCATTACCGACCCACGGACACACTGCCAGGGCAGCAAATGGTTCAGAGAGTCTTTTTTTCCTCTCCCCTCAAAGTTCAGCAGTCACAACTTATCAGCGGCTTCTTGGCCCCCACAACTCTAATCAGGGAGGAGGAGGAGGCGAGGCTCCTGCCTGCAGATCTGCTAGACAGAGTGTTTTAATGCAAAAGAGCTTGCACAGCGGGAGAGGACCATGGGAGCCGTTTGACTTCTTTGTGTTTTAACATCCTGACTACAGCACCTCCCCTGCACATGCAATTACCTGCCATCACCTAAGATAAGCAAATTAATCTCATCCGCGCCTGGAAATGCTGCAGGCTGAGATATCTCCATCCTTTAAAATAAGTGTTAAATTCAATTTCTGCTTCACCAAGACCCACCGAAATGTTTGCTCCCAAGACAATTGCCACGAACCATTGTATCCCACAATATTTGTGTAAGAAAAGAAAGCTGACTGTGCTCCAGGCAGACAACCACGAGTGTCTGCCTGCCCTGGGCCACGTGTGACCACACGGTCACAGCCCACGCTACCCCTCTTCCACCTCTGCTGCCCCTCTTCCACCTCTGCTTGTTCAAGCACCTCTCAGCCAGATGCAAAGAGACCCCGAAGGCAGGATGGGCAACGGCTTGGAAGTATAAAGCAAATATTTGTTGGCTCTCAGACGCAAAAGATAACCAAGACGGAACGAGCCATCAGGCTAAAGCACTCACCACTCCTCGGAAGGTGCCTGAAGAGTCTCTGCCTGCCAGGCGGGTGTCAGGGAGGGTTGGTGACATCTGGATGGGGTCCCCAGCACTGCCAAGCTGCTCTCTGCCACCAGCCCAGTCCCACCAGTGCCAGCGACTGCTCAACCCACCCATCCCTCGCCAGTCCCCAGCCGAACCAGCCTATTCCCACATAGAGCCTCCTGGTCTTTCCTTTAAATTTTATACCTCCTTGCCCTCCTCTTGTTGCCTCCTGTCAGAAACAGTGATAAAATGCATCCAGTAGCCAGGTGGGAGCATCCCAGGTGATGTATTTGGAGGAACTTGCTGCTATAGCAACTAGATGCACTTATTAGGAAGTGACAGACCAGCTCCCAAGAGACCTCGAGGATTAAAAAACACAGATGTATTTAGTTCAGGGAAAAGATGGCATTGATGCTAACGAACTGGTGTGTCAATGGAGTCCACTTGGAGAAAAGCAGCAGTAATTCTGCAAGCATCCACTAATTATTTGTCCAATTTATGACATCCATAGAAAAAAACCAGCCATACTTGTAATGAGAGGATTCTGTAATATTTCAAAAAGCTGTAAGTGTCACCTATGGACCCAAAGTCAAGACAACAGCATGTCATTTATCTTCTGAAAATACCCTTGCTACCCAAGGTTGAGGGCTATTATCAACTACTATCTTAAAGATCAACATAAATCTACACTGGAGAAAATCCCTGCCTGAATTGTCTGATCCTTTAAATTCTACCACGACTGCAAAGCACGTCTTCAAGGAAAACATATGTGCAGCTTTTGACCTCTAAGTCCAATTGCCAGATAAGTTACTATGTGTAGAAGTTATTGCTTCTCCCTCTAGAATAACATGAAATGGAGTAAAGAAATGTTTTAGCTGAGCGCTGAGGTCAGGGCTGATTAAGTCAAGGCACACAAACACAGCCAAAATTATGTCCATGACACCTTCAGAGCTGAATCAAACACAGGCGTGCACACCCATGGGATGTGGCAGCGAGGGGTGGGAAGGTGACAGGGACACAGGAGAAGTTTTCTGCCCCAGACATTGGCTGGACAAGTGCCTTCAGGAAGATGGTTTTCAGCCCGAAGAGTTCCAGGTAAATGGCCTGTCTGGGTGGAAGCACTGTCTCCAGTTTCTACTGGAAACAATAACTTGCCACTGTCTCCTTGCTTCCTTACATCAGAGTGGGAGAGACAGATTCCCTTCTCACCTTTGTGAGTTTTACAGCCACCTCCTTCTTCTGAAGTCAAAGGGTTTAACTCCAATTCTTGCCAGCCAAAGGGAAACCCAAGCGGTCCTCCTCCCCTCTTCAGTGGTTTATGGCAACATCTCGAAGTGTCTGTGATCTGACTATTCCACTCCAGTCCTGCTTTGAAGAGAGTCAGATACAGGAGCTCCACCTGAATTTTCCCTATCCTCAGAGAAACTGCAAATCAAAAACCTCTTTTTCTTTTCTCTGACTGCTTAAAAAAGTCAGATTATTTACTCTCCTGCATACATGTGCAAGGGAAGAGCAACATCTTAAGCCTTTTATCTTAGAGCATATGAAAATCAAGACTAAATCCCTGAAAGATCCATTTTAATTTCTGCCCACCGGAAATATCCATGTAAGAAAAGTATGATCATGAGAGTCAGTCGTGCCTTAAACTGATATGAAACACCCCAAGGTTTCAAAGCAGTCCCACATTTCTTCTTTCTTTCCAGACCACCAGTTACACACTCAGTACTTAACCACTTCTCTGTAACATATACCCAAAGAAATTAAGCAACTTCCTGACATTGCCAGTAACTGCATTTATAATACAGCAGAAATAACTGGGCTGATAACCAAGGCAAAGCATATAATTTATACTTATAAAAATTCTAAGTCTTCAGCTGATTATTTGCTTCCTTGAGAGATAAAAACCAAGTATTCCTGGGCAGACACAAGGCCCAAGAACTAAGTGATGTCTTGTGCCAGCGTTCAGACCACTCAATAACCGGCACTAACAGGATATCGTTACCTGCTCTATCTATAAAGCTGCCAAAGGCCTTAATGCATATTTATGTGCTTATCCTTATAAAAGAGCTGTATAGCTCACCAGGGTTAGCATTAGCACTTCACCAATGGACACAGCATATTAAAGGTGCATAAGAAATGATGCTCTAGCTGCCAGCAGGTGATCTGAAGCATCCCAGGTGCCTGTCAGCCTCTCTTGCCACGGGCTACAGCCTTGCTGTTCCTGCTGGCATAAGGTCAGTGCAATTGCCTCCTGACGCGGTTCTGTCAGCGGGACCCAGACAAAAAGCCCTAATCTCAGATATGGTTCAATATCACAAAACTGAGCAGCTACACATACATGTATACGTTCCTGCCACGATCCAGAAAAACATGCAAACAACTTGCCCAAGGTTGCAGGAAGTGTCACAGCTGAGAGAGGAACCGGTTTCACCCTGAAGCTACAGCTTTAGGCACAAGGCCTCAGCTTCAATTATTTTTAGACAGGGTTTCAAAGCTCTGTCTCTCCTCCCAGTGCTCAGAGAAACAGGAAATCTGACCAGCCTCTATACACACCATCAAGCTGCGCCATGAGCAGAGACACACTCACGTGGGATTTGTTTCATCTAACTCCTTGCTGCCAAAGCCTCAGCCAGCTATCCTGGACTCTCCTTGCAGTCAGTGAAAACGCCCAAGCACCTCCAGCGTGTAATGCGTCTCATCCAGAGAGAGGTATCCAAGACTGGTGAGATAAAGCACCCTCAGAAGCACCTGTTTCTCTCCCGTGACTGCAAAGGGAGGTTGGAGAAAGATCAGGCACAGAGGGCTGACTCTTGGACAGTGAGGTTAAAGCAGATGATCTCACCCAAGCTCCTTCTGTGGGGCCTTTTCTTCAAGGCAGACAAACTGAAGAGCCCTCCCTGGCAGCGAGGTTAGGAGCCTGTCAAACAGGTACCAGGGTTCTGCAAACCCACGTGGACGCTAACACAGCTTGCTCACCTCCATGCCCTCCTCCCGCTGCAGCCACCTGGGCCACCGGCTGCTTCACATCCACATGCTTTGACAGACTAATATTTGTAACTGCTTTAAGGGATAACGACCTCACTCCAATCTCGGCACGTTGTGCACACAGCAGCATGATGAAGTATTCACCCACTCTCTGCGGCTTCTGTCACTTGGTAATTCCTTCTCTGTACCATGAATGCAGCTTTCAGGGTGGTTTCCACATTAGTGTCAGCATCCATAAGCTGCTTCTCTATGAGCAATCATGCTTCGTTTTAAAATTCCCTCACTTCCTCTGAGCTTTGGGATGTGCTTTTAACTGATTTTCTCCTTTCAGTGAACTCTGACTTATCAACAGAGTCACTCGGAGGCAGTGACACAGCCCGTGTGTGAATGGTCCATCCAGGCTCTCAGCCTGGACATCCGTCATGCCGGGACATCGCGGCTCCATCCGGCACCTCGCTCCTCAGCCCGGGACGGCTCACAGTCCGTTCCCAACTGTAGATAAACAAACACGGATAAACTGTGCATAAGCACAAGCAGAGATGAGAAAAATGATCGGGAGGTTAATGCGGCGAGAGGCACAGGCGAAGTAACCCCCTACCCTGCTCCTTGGCAGCAGCAACACGCTTCCCTGCTCTCCTGACAACTCATGGCTCTCACAGAGAGTGCAACTCTTGTAGATACAAACCTTCTGTTCTGAGAAATTCAGGAAAGCTCCGGTCATTCACTTTCCCAGCCCCCAGTACCAGGGGATGCTGCCACAGACGGGTTTGATGGACACACACGCTCCTGCCCGAGTGCACAGTGTGGGTCATCACCACCGCCCTGCTCCTGGCCAAGTGATGGGGTGACTGCAAACAGCACCGGGTCCCGAACCCCCAGCCAGCTTGGAAATTCAAAATAAACCCAGCGGG
>NW_009699112.1:34363-35064 GCF_000703405.1 Apaloderma vittatum | reverse complement strand
GGGGCAGCAGAGCATCCCACGCTTGTGCCACAGATCTGGGAACTGATCCCCAAAACTAGGCACTCACGGGCACCCCTCCGAGCCCTCAAGCCAGGTACTGCCACCTCTGCCAGATATTCCCAGCCAGGGTGGCTGCGCCCCACCCCTCTGAGTGATGACATTGGGGCTGGTGCATCCACACCCTCACCTTCCCCCTTGATGCATCACACTCAGTTTGCTTCCCCCCCCTTCTGGAGGCTGGGGCCAAGCTGGCAAAAATATCAAAAGGAAAACGCAGATGGCACCCCGGCTTGGGGACACCAGCCCAGAGCTGTCCCCTTCATGCCAGGCAGAGAGGGAATGGTGAAAATGAGACTTCAGGCTGCAAGACGTAGATCCTGGCTTCCCTTTCACCTGTGTGAGTCTAAGGGCAGCAACTTCATCCCAAAACCACGAGTTAATGTGGCCCTTGAGGTAGGGTCACGGCTTAAGGGTGCAGGTGGTTTGACCCGATGTCCCTGCTCAGATGCCTCCGTAAAAGCCTCCCTTTGCCTTTCCACTGTGCCCTGCCTGCTCCCAGCCCCGCGGTGCTGCTGGCTGGAGTGGAGCACAGCTGCTGGGCTCAGAGCTGCGATGGCACAGGTGGCCCTGGGCTGTCCCCAGAGGACGGGGACAGGGAGGGGGGGGGGAGCTGCATCCCACCCGCGCCCACCACCCCAGAC
>NW_009699112.1:32266-34341 GCF_000703405.1 Apaloderma vittatum | reverse complement strand
CCCTCGTGCCCACAGCCCAAGGGGCACAGCCTGTGCGATTCCTCTAGCATTAATAAAGCCATTAATTAATAGATTGGAGAGACGGATCAGTAATGCCGCTCTGCAAACAAGCTGGAAGTGCCTCAATGCGGATCAGGGCGATAAGTGGGCTCGAGGAGCCAGAAGACATTTTAACGCCAGGGCGCCTGTTTAATATAGGCAAATCCTTCCCAGGTCATTCCTGAAGCTCTGAGCACCCCAAGCACAGGCCTGCAGAGGCAAAAAAAAACCAAAAGCACGGTAGATGAGCTGGGTTTCCCAGCAGAAAAGCCCAAAAGGGTAGCAGAGGAGCCCTGGCTGCACAGAGCCGCCTTTCATTACAAAGGGCCAGGAAGCGGCTTGGAGCTGCCAGCAACACCGGCACGATGCGAGAGGGGATTTTTCAGCAACAAAGGCAGTTAAATCTAGCCAGGTAAGAGGCTTTGAGGTTAGCTGACTGTTCCCACAGTGCAAGCCTTTTTTTTTTTCTTTTTTTTTCCCTTTTTTTCCTTTCTTTTTTCTTTCTTTTTTTTTTCTTTCTTTTCTTTTTCCCCCCTCTTTTTCTCGGGGGAATTATTTTTGGTTAATCCGGGCATTGCTGCTCATTGGGCGCTGGAGCAGAAGTAAGCAGGTGAGCGATGCTTTCATCCCCAGCCCGGTTTCCCACCGCAGCCAGAACTCTGGCAAGGGGCTTTGAGCCTCAAAGGGAAGCGACACGGCTGGGCCAAGGCAGCTGGAGTGGCGCTGAGCTCCCGGCAGCTGGGAATCACCCTTTTTTTTTTAGGATTGAACTGATGGCAGCAGAAAGCTGCCTGGGGATGAGAGGCTTTCACACTAAACTCCTGCTGCACCGGTGGAGGTTGGGTGATGTAAGGGTCTGGGGTGCTGGTACCCACCTGGAGGCAGAGAGCAGGGTTCACCCACCACCTCCTCCTGCCTGGAAGGGTCTGGGGGGGATGGGGACATCACTGGCACTGGGGTGGGCAGAGAGGTGACCTTGCACTGTAAGTTGGGCCTGGGTGGGTCTGGGCATCTCGGTGGGATATTTTGGGGATGAACCAGGATAGAGATCAGCCCTTGAAGCCTGTTGAAGGCCAGGAGGGTATTTCAGAAGGGTTCTTTGTCCCTGGATGCTTGCACATCAGCCCAGGTCCTCCCTGGGGAAACACCCTGGGCGAGGGTGATCTTCACCCTGGGCAGCCACCTTCCCACGGTCCGGCCGGGTGGAGGATGCAGCAACGGCTCGTGACTCAACACCCTCTCCCAGCACTTCGTGTCAGCGGGCGGGATGTGAAATGAACCCAAAGGCTGCAATGAGCCGTGCGGGCGGGGGAAGCGCTGGCTCACGCATTTCCATGCGGGGACCCGCGGCGCCGTGCCATCCCGGAGGGTGCTACAACTCATGTCCCTGATGGAGCTCATCAGCTCATCCTTCTTCTGGTGAAAGCTCCTCAGACATCACCCCACTGAGCCAAGAAGACCCAGCCAGTGCAATGATGCTGTTGCACAGACATCATCCACCCTCTCGTGATGCCTTTTGCAGCAGCCCAGGTCCCGTGCCGTGTCGGTGCTACACAGCGTTGGTTGCTTCTTGCGGCCATATACCGGCATCCTGCTCTGGTTAATGGTGCAGCAAAACACCACATCAAGCTTCCCAGCACCCTGCCCAGGGACCTTGCACCCTGCCTCAGCACAGGGTGAAGGCAACAGAGGAGCCCTCTTCCTCCCCATCCTCTTCCTCTCCTCTCATCCAGCCAGCATCCGCCACCACAACAAGATTAAACCAATTGCACTGTTATTTGTTTCATATTTAATAAGGGCTTGAGGAGCAGATCTCCCAGCAAGCCCCTGCTATCAATCAAACCTGCACAGACTCCCCCTTCATGCCCACCCTTCCAAGGAGAAAGAAAACAAAATTGGACTAATTTATTATTCATTCGTTCATTAAGTCCGTATTAACCAGATATATTATAAAGGAAAACAGGATTGCGCCTTTTGATCAGCAAACTCTCTGCTCATGAATATCCATGAGGCTTCCCCCCCCCCCGGGCCCTCTC
>NW_009699112.1:30067-32255 GCF_000703405.1 Apaloderma vittatum | reverse complement strand
CCGGCGGGGGGCGCCGCCAGGGGGGCCCAGTGCCGGGCTGGGTCGTGGCACACGTCGAGGCTGGGAAGCCGCTCTTGGCTCTCTCTGCTCGCACGAGGTTGAGGAGTGGCTGTGCCCTCCCGAGGGGCTCCAGAGCTTGGGTTGCCTATGGGTGCCCACAGCTGGAAGGATGAAGCCAAGCTCCCCTGGGGGCAGGGGGTTGACGGGGACATCTCAGGGGGGGCACCAGGGTGATGGGCCCCCATTCTGCCTGCCTGGGGCTGAGCAGAAAGCCGAGCAGGTGGTGTTTCCGTGGCGTGAAAAAGCAGCATATGTCCCCGGTTTCCCAGCTCGCAGCAGCAGGCAGCAATGCCTGCGGCTCCCCCGATGCTGCAAGGAGACAAAGCGGGACCCCAAGGTACCAGCCACATACTGTGGGACCAGCATGGGACCGGGACAGAGTGTCCCTGTCTCCTTGTGGCACCCTCCACAAGCCCTGTGGTCCAGCCCAGGGAGGATGGGCCGGGGCAGGACTGGGATCACAGGATGCTCTTGCAGAGACTGGCTGGCACCAGGGCATAAACTCACGGCCACGTGTGCCCGAGCAAGCCAGCAGCATCTCGGGCATCAGCAGAGCACTAGAGTCCCACATCCCAGCTCTGCAGGGTGCTGGATCTCGGCTGTGTTCAGGAAATGCTACACCCGACGGCAGCACCCAGTGCACCTGGAGAGATGCCGGGAGGCACATCTGCACAGCTGTCCGTGCACCCATGCAGTCCAGCCAGACCTGAAAATAGGTTGGTTTAAAAAATGCATCACTTTGAAGTTACGTAAATGAAAGGCAGAAGCAAACAGAGTGCGCTGGCAAAAGGTTTCCTATTTTATTTTATTTTTCTCCTCCCCAGCTTCTTCCAGTTAAAATTGGGTTGCAATTCATTAATAAAGGAACAGTTGTACTGAATAAGCTCCCGTGCTTAAATCAGGACAGAGAAGCGTAATTAACCCAGCTCCAGTCTGATGTGATGGAAGAGGAAAATGCTCTTCTGTTTTGGTCCCTTCTCTTAAAAGCCCGACGCGTTCTCCTTGGCCTCTTGGGAATGGAGTCGAGCTTCTTATTTAAAAATGAAGCTTGCAGCCTAGCGGAGTGGGTTCATGTATATATATAAAAGCTGTCATGATGATATTTTATTCATACCCCTCTCCCCTTCCCTCTGCTTGGAAAATCCAGGAGCAGCCAGCAGGCAGCTTGGAGAGAGAGAAAGCAAGAATCCCCTTTTAAAAATAAATTACAGATGCAAGTCACATTAGTTGAAGCCCCATGAGGCGATGGATTCCCAAGCACTGGGGCTGGCACTGGCGGCTTGGCCAGCCTGGACCAGGCATGGTGGCTTCCCACTCTAAATGCCACCCACGGGGAGCAGGAGGGGACAGGTGGGATGGCTTTGGCACCGGCATTATGCCGCTGATTTATGTGAGCTGAGGACATGACCTTGCACCTCTAAGCTGAGCTAGAGCCTAAATTACAGCCTAATTAGAGATGGGGCCATGAGGACTTCCCGCCGGCAGGTCCCACAGGCAGGATTCAGCTTGCCGTCCTGGCTCCTTCACCATTCTTCTGGGGGCTTAGTTTGCCACCTTTGTCCATGGCGGTTTGTTTAGGCGACCTGGCCACCGTCCGGCCACCACTGAGCTGGAACGCTGCTCTGCATGTTGATGCAGCATCCCTGCAGCTCGGGGCTTGGATTTGCTGTGTCAGGGCAGAGGAATCCTGCAAGGCAGAGCTGGGCAACGTGGTCCATTGAAAGTGGGAGCGCTGCGGGAGGGTCGTGACAAGATGTGAGAGACAGGAGCTGCTGAGGTCCCCATGGGACCGGCCACGGACCCATCAGCATCTCCTCTGCTTCTGCTGGGATCACGCCGGTCCTTGTGTCACCCGGGGTGAGCTGGGGTGAGCTGGGGTGAGCTGGAGGGACGCAGCCAGCCAGCACTGCGCAGGAGCACCCCCACGATGGGGACAGGCAGAACACCTCTGTGATGGGGACATGCAAGAGCACCTCTGTCAGAGAGATGTGCAGGAACATCTGTGTGACAGGGAGATGCAGGAACATCTGTGCAACAGGGAGATGCAGGAGGATCACTGTGACAGGGACGTGCAGAAGCATCCCCGTGATAAGGATGTGCAGGAGAAGCCCTACAAAGGGGAAATGCA
>NW_009699112.1:25661-30018 GCF_000703405.1 Apaloderma vittatum | reverse complement strand
CCTGCTGCAGTTTCCCTGAAGGACTCTGCCCCAAGCATGGAGCCAGAGCAGGAGTGGCACTGCCCCATGGTGCCACTGCCCCCATCCCTATCAGGAACCTCCTTGGGCACCTTGTCCTGTATATTTCTTCTGCTTCACACCCATGCCTGTTTCCCCGTCCAGCAGCCCTACAGGATTTTGAAGATTTCGAAGCTGCAGTATTTTTATTATCCAGCTTGATTCCCAGTGCACAGGGGATGCTGGCCCCTGCCATGCTGTGAAGCCACCGCACACCCACCGGGTTGGCTGGGACCTCTGGGAGCAGGAGCATCGCTGGGGCTCACCCTCCCCTGCCATGTGCCAGCCAGCCTGGAAATCCTCAGTGGGGCAAGCTGGGACCCCAGCGCTGGAGGACATTGGGGCAATGCTGGCTGGCTCTTTTGTAGCAGAGATGATTCTGGTGGGAGAAAAAAAAAAAAAGATAAATCAGTGTTTGTTTCTTTTGGAGAAGATTGCTCTCTGCACGCTCCTTGTATTTAGTTACTATTAAAGGGTTGTTTTGCTGTCAGTGAAAGCCTGCAATTACGGGCTCTGTCTTTTTTTTCTGGCTGTCACTACTGTTCCCCATGAATGCATTGCCCACAATTTTAGTGTTTCTGCATTTCAGTGTTAAAAAAAACAATTCTCAGATTCGGGCTGACACTTTTTATGTGTGCACAACTGGTTTCAAACTCCTCTGATTGTTTCTCCCCCAAAACTCTCATTATTTGGGGGGTCAGACTGGAGCAGGACGCGGCTGTGCGGGTGTTCATTGCTCTCTTTCCCCTTACTTGCTTGAACCATGTATCTGGAGCCAAAAAGCTTTCAGGAATCTCATCGATGGCAATGCTGCTGCCAGGAAGCTAATGCCACCTCACACCCTGCTTCCACCAGCACTGCCAGGGAAAAAAAATATACTATTTTCACTGAAGGTCCTTGTGTATTCCTCTTGGTCAAATAAAGAACAACTGATGGCTGGAAACATGCTTCATTCCCTGCATCTGTCAGCAGCAACTCTGGATTGTGCCTCCTGCGTCCTACATCCCCCCCTTGGCCCTGTGCAACATGGGCCATCCCCAGCTGGACCTAGGATCCCTGTGTGAGCCAAGGATGTGGCAGATGGGGCAGATCTGGCTCTGCTGGACCCCAAATCCTCGACGTGCCTGGAGGAATTCCCCTAAAGTTCATGGGGACGGGGCTCCTCTCTCCGAAACCCTCCTCCCCGGCTGGATCACCACTAATCTAATGTGGCTAATTTTAAACGAAGCTGCCCTCCCTTGACATGCATCTCCCCGTGGCATTGAAATTAAATGTAGGCTGTAATTTGGCATTTGAGAAGCGAAAGGGATGGTGGCCCTAAGGGAAAAGATAACAGCTTGGCTGTTTGTGTTAAATAGCTGTCTGCGAGCTTCAAACTGCAGCCGGAGACTCAGCTCGCTGGCGGGGAGGCCGCCCGCATTTTTTGGCTACAGCTCCTTCACAGCAGGAAGCTCGGCGGGAAGGGGGGATCTCAGCCCTGACACCATCCCCCCTCTCATCTCCCAGGGCATCTGCTTTTTCCCCACCCTCCTTCGCTTCTGCTAAAACTGTCTGGCAGGCTCCTTGCTCCAGCAAGGGTGGGTGTCCAGGGGGCACAGGCGCTGGGCAAGCCCCTGAATGGATGCCGGGTCCTGGGGAAGGAGGAACGTGCTGCTCTGGGGCACCCAGAGACCTGGCATGCGGTGACACAGCCTGGCAGGGACATCTTGTGTGCTGCGTGTTGCACATTGGATCGTGGTGGCAGCCCATCAAGGACGTCTCTGTGGTATCTTGCACGTTTCACATTGCACCTTGTAGCTGGGAAGGAGGGACACGTACATGGGGTGACACAGGGTGGGAGCACCTTGGGTGGAACTGTCCCTTGCACCTAGCCCGGAGACAGCATCAAGCAAAGATAAAGGCTGGTGTTGCACTGAGCAGGTGGATAAGGAATTGGCTGGATGGCTGCACCCAAAGAGTTTTGGTCAACTCTGTGACATTCGAGTGAAGACCATGAACGAGCAGCGTTCCTCAGGGGTAGGTGTCGGGACTGGTGCTGTTTAACATCTTTGTGGGCAACGTGGATAGTGGGATTGAGGTCACTCTCAACCAGTTTGATGACAACCAAGAAGCATGGAAGCCCCCTCCCTGGGAGCGTTCAAGGCCAGGTTGGACGGGGCTTTAAACAGCCTGGTCTAGTGGAAGGTGTCTGTTCCTATGGCAGGGCGGTTGGAACCAGACAATCTTTAAGGTCCCTTCCAACCCAGACCAGTCTATGATCCTATAATAGTCATTTCCAGCATCAGAACATGCCTGGTTGGAGGGTATTTCTTTTTAAACTGGAGAAATTTTCCAAGCTGGTGAGAAGTTGCCTGTGCTTCTTTTCCACAGGGTTCCCCTCCGGGGGGGGGGGTGCCTGCCTGGGACAGTGACCCTCATCCCCAAAACACCTTTGTGGGGGACATAGTGGCAGGCAGGGACTGGCGGAAGGGTGGACATTCCCACGGCCAGAGCCAGCAGCCACGCGGGGACGTGGCTCTGCCACAGGCTGAGTTAGCTGACACATCCCCACAGCCCCTCAACTCCCATGGCAGACCCAGCCGACTCACTACCCGCCTCCATCCCTCTGCCCTCCTCATCCTCGTCTGCATTTTGCCATTTCCCAGGAGCTGCTTGTCCCTCCCAGCCCTTTGTACCACTCGCCTCCATCCTCCCCTTTGTTTAGCATTTTAATTATTTTAATTACCTTGTTTGCCAGCTTATCGTAGTGCTCAAACCCATCTGCGTGCACGCAGGCAGACACACAGACTTTTATCTCCAGCCCGCTGTCAGCCCGATTAGCATTTTTTGCTCCGGCGTTTGGTGGAGGAAAAGAGAAATTAGCATTTCTGCCTGGGCCGATGGGGCAGGCATTGCCACCGTCCCTCGCCTCGCAGGGTCACTTCATTCTTCCCAGAAGAATAGGACTAATTTATCTCACACCCTCCTCATATCCATTTCAGATGAGAGATTAAGAAAACAAGGAATATAAAGCCTGAGTGAGGGGCAATGCCCGTGCCCTGCCGTGGGGTTTTCCCTCCCTGGCGAGGCTGTGATGCTCAGGTGAGATGAGTGCTGGCCCTGAGGAGCCACCAGAAACAAGGTGGCTTTGGAAAAAAATCTTCTTGCTGTTGAATTTAGATGCCAAAATGCTGCTTGGTGGGGGTCAAAGGTGAGGACGGTGGACCTGATGGCGAACGAAAGGGGATGGGAATGCAGTCAGGGGCTTTAATGTTGCTACAGCCGTGGGGGGTTTTCGGGTGGCTTGCATGGCTGGAGCTCCCCTGCTCTTCTTTAGGGATAAATGACAGATTTCACCACTGGAAACGCTTTTCCTGCATCCTCTTAGCACTACTTAAATGCCTCTCCCAAAGAGACCCAGCCACCAATAAATCTGTATCAGCTCACCTTGAAATGCACTTCAGTGCCCTATTTTTTCTCCACAACAACAAGATAACAGCCCTGATTTTGGCAACGGCCACCAGCTCCCCCTCCCCAAGGAACCTGAGACCCCTTTTTCCCGCAGCAAAGCATTGCTACAAGCCCATCGTGAGCTGCCCCTGGAGGACCTGCCCATGGGGAGGGGTTGTGTGGGGAGGGTGTTGCAGGGGGCAAGGCTGGGTGAGCAGTGGTCCCTCAGGGGAGGCTGCTGTGGCTGGGGGGCTCATGGATGCCCAGCTGTGCCATGGTGTGAGCAGGGTGGAAATCATCCCATGGAGTGGACATGTGTGAGGAACGGACATCCACGGGGACAGGACACCGCATGAGGACAGAAAACCCTTTAGAGAGAGGACCTTCATCCAGGGAAGGATGGCCCTCCGGGACAGAACACCCCTCGGGGAGAGGATGCTCATGCAGGACATGATGTCCCTTGGGGACAAGATCCCCTATCCAGGATGGCCCCTGGGGAGAGAAATCCCCTTGGGGCAGGACACCCTTCAGGAACCTGATGTCCCCAGGGGACAGGACAGCCCCTTTGTTGCCAGGGGGTGCTGGACAGCCCCACCAGCGATGCTCAGCCCTCCCCACTCCTGCCACTGGCTTCTAAACCCTCCTTTAAATACTTGACACACCTGAACACATGAATAAAGGATTCTGGACTTCTGATTCAAGTTGTTGAGGAGAACAGAGTGAATTAACCAAATTCCAGATCAGGAAATATCTCCCAAAACTCTGCACACCTTCCCTGCACCCAGCAAAATCTTTTAATGTCCAGGAAAGGCAGTAAAGACCAATTTATTAGTCCTAAACTAGTTAAACAAACAAATCAGATGTGCAAATG
>NW_009699112.1:24998-25638 GCF_000703405.1 Apaloderma vittatum | reverse complement strand
TGGGTGTGGGGAGAGTGGTCCCAGCAGCCAGGGACCTGTCATGCCTCTGTACAGGGAAAGCAACAGACAAGTGTTTTGCTGAGGTTTAGGCACTGATAATGAGGAAGAAATTAGAAACTTTATGAAAATAGGGTTAGGGCATCTTCCCACTGAAGCAATGGGACGAGGAGCGATGAAAGGTGTAGTGACAAAACCCAAGGGAAGGTAACATCTGACACGGCACTGTTCATCAAATCTGCTTGGGTGAGGAGGAGGAGGGTGAGAGGAAGGGCTGCCCGACTGCCTCTCTGCCGCCCAGTGCCATTTGCTGGCAAGAATGGGCCTGGCTGTGCAGTGACGGTGGTGGCTGGGCAGGTGAGAGAAGAGCACGGGCCCCAAGGTGTCCGGCTGTGCCGTGGCACGAGGCTGTGCCGTGCCACGCCGCGCTGTGCTGTGGGGGACAGCCGCTCCATTCGCAAGCACGTCATGAGCTCGGCTGCTTTGCTGCTGCTGGAAAACGCAGAGAATTTATCTATAATTTACAGAGATGTCCATCTGGGGAGCAGCTCGATGAGCCTGGGAGAGCAGCACTGCCCTCTTGGTTCTCATTCATCTTTTAATTTAAAAAAATCTTTACATCAAGGGGCAGTATCGATAAGGG
>NW_009699112.1:0-24890 GCF_000703405.1 Apaloderma vittatum | reverse complement strand
CATCTTTAACAGTTAGGCCATCGAGATGTGCTTTCTTAGGAAACCCCTGGAGAGAGGAAACATCTACCAGGGCTGGGCTGGATGATGTTGGTTGCTGTGGAAACAGCAGGGCTGGATCCAGGGACCACAGCATCCTCACCACATCCTGGACCAGCTCCTCTCACCCTGTTTGTGCCTGGAGAGCACAGGACATGGGAGAACAATTCTAGTGGCACTGGGCTGTCCCTGGCCCCAACCTGCTCTGGTCCCATCCTCCCTGGGGACTGGCAGGGGCACCCTGTTTTTCCTCACACGGGGCTCCCCAGGACGACAGAGGATGCTCTGCACCTTGGCCGCCACCTCCCCTCCCAGCCACACGGGGAGTCGGATCCTATCCATCCTGCCAGGCACCACAGGGCACAGCCTGGCACCTCCCCACCATCACGCCCCCAGGAAAACCTTGTGCACCTGCACCAAGACTTCACCCAGCCTGAACATCACCACAGGCTGTCCTACACACCACCCAGACCTGGAGGAGGTGGGACACAGTCACAAGCCACACCGTCTCCCCCACGACTATAGCCAAACCTCACTGCTTGCCAGGTAGGTGCCCACCGGGTGCCAGGCTCTCGCCTGTCCCAGTCTCATCCCTGCTCCGCTCACGGGCAGCTCAGCTCGTTAGGGATGCCGGGATGATGGAGTATCCTGCCAGAGCAGAGGAAGCCAGGCAAAACCTCTCCATCCATCAGAGCCCCCACTTTCTGCCAAGCACATTAGGGGATAATTAAGTAAAAATAGGCCTTCCGACCAGTGTAGCTCATTAAGGGCTAATTAAGTTAATTAGTGCCAGGTGTGGATTGCAGCGCTTGCGCGTGTGGCTGTTGTTTGCTGTAATTGCATTTTCTCAGCAGCTTCCTTCGCCAGGCTGGAGCGCAGCCAACAAGGAAGGTATTCAGGGCCCTGCTGTTGGTGCAACATGGAGCAGCTGAGGGGCACCCAACCCTGGCACCCCACCACAGACAATTAACCCTCTGACCCCATGCTCCCATTCTCCCTCACACCCCGGGGACTGGTCTCCCACTCCAAAGCCAAAGCTTGGCTGTGGGGCGGTGTACAGAGCCCTTGCCCAGCCCTCTTGGTGTGGTTCTCACGCCTGCATGCAGGGAAGGGACAAAAGCGTCTGCCATGGTGATCCCCCAAAACAGCCAGGACGGCAGGGGACAGCAGCAGCATGTCTTCAGGGCCCAGCAATGCCAGTGGGGCAGAGATCTCTGAAGGCATTTGAAGGCAAATATGGGCAAGGATGGAGCAGCAGAGACAGCTGGTCATATCAGGGCTGGCAAATGGAAGAGGGTTGGAGAAAAGGGTGGAGAGGATGACAGAAAAGCAAGAAGAAAGCATGAGAGGGCGAGAAGAGAGTTGCCAGGCTCTGATCTCTGCTCTCCACTCCCGGGAGCAATTAGAGCTACTCTGCCTGTGCCCTGCAGAGACACTGGAGGGATGAAGATGTGACAAAGACCAGGCTATTTTTTGCTGAGCTAATAAATGGAGACTGTCCCTTGCCACATATTCCTGCTCCTTCCAGCGTCTGGGTATTTGGCATCCCGCTCTGAGCGCAGCCCTGCCAGTAGCAGCCTTGCTCAGAGCTGACCCGTGACTCCAGAGAGGCGAGACTCGGAAACAATCCTGTGAAATACGGCTGGCAGCTGGAGAGGGGATGGAGAGGCTGCAGAGGCACCAGCAGCTCTCCCTCAATCCCTCTCCCCACATCGTGAATCAGGCCCCAGCAAGGCAGGTGCTGGGCAGAAAGCTCCATCCATAACCCAGGATGGATACTGGGGAGCACAACCAGCATGCCAGGGGATTGCTTTGCCTGTGTCCTCCAGCTGACAGAAAGTTACTGCTGCCTGCACTGCTGTGGCAAGTGTGATGGGGAAAAGGGGGCTGAAGGGGAGGCAGGAGGAGAGCTGGGTCCTTGTATCCCTGCTGCGATCTCTCAGTGCCGAGATAATTGCCTGCTGGTGACAGCTGAGGTCAGGCGTGACGGATACCTCGGGAAGAGCTCCCAGCTCCAATACCTCCCTGCAGGAACCCAGTTCAATATGGGAGTTGAAAGGCAATTTTCACAGTCTCCCACAGTGCAGGCTCTCTCTGCATGGATCAGGGTCCAGGCAGTGATTCTTTGGGCATCCCTGCTTTCAAATCACATGCAGCACCATCAAACAGCCCAACACACGGGCCATGATCCCTGGGGAGTGATGGGGAGTAGTAGGGTACTAGGCTTGAAGCCCTGGAGCTCCCATGGGGTGTGGTGAGGGCCCCCAGGCAAAAGCAGTGCCTGCCTGGGGGTGGTGGGGCAGAAATGGACCTGTTCCTTCTGCCCTTTATCCCTCCATGATCAGCAGAGCTTTCTCACCTTCCTCTCCCTGCTCCCTGACGCCCCATCCTGAAGCACCAGGGCTGCGTGGAGCACCAGGCAGCCCCACTTCATCTGCCTCAGGGAAGGGGCTGGGAAGGGGATGTCCTGCAGCCCCCTTGGGAGGCTGGTGGGCACGTCTTGGGGCTGACAAGGGCTTCATCCCTCCATCTACGCTGGGCTTGCTGCAGCCAGGCTTTGCTCGCCTGTCCCCCTGTCCCGACGATGGGAGCAGGGCAGAGTAGGAGAGTTCCACTCTGGGCACGGAGAGGCCAGGACAAGGCACGGAGCATGATGCCACCAGCTTGGCACCTCCAGGAACGAGCATATGCCCAGGCAGGCAGCACTGAGGCAGCTCCACAGCACCCTGGCTGCCCTCTCTGTGGAGCCGGGCACCGAGGCTGACAGGATCATTCCAGCCGCTATCTGGGCTCACCGGCTCGTCCCTCTCCCCTTCGCCTTTTGCATAATGGATAGGCTGTGAGTAATGGGAAATGGCAGCCCAGCCGCGCTTGCTGGCAGCCCCTTAATGAAGAATATGGAAATCTCATCAGTCCAATCAGGCCAGCAAATGAAACTGCTTTCCCCCCGCCGATGTGAGCAGCAGGCTAACGACCCGCACTCCCAAGCTCCATCCCTCTCCCAGGAAGCACCCCCCTTCCCCTTCCCATGTTGACAAGTGAGCTGTGAACTTTATCTTTTCTGGCAAGCAGAGCCCCAGCTTGTCTTCCTCGCCCCACTTCCTCGGGCTTGGGCCAGCAAGTATTCCTGGCCTGAGCCTTCCTCTTGCTCCCGCAACGGTTTCACTCCCCACCCATGGTGGTGTCACTGGACAGGTAACACCATCTGTAGGTGTCACCCGTCCCCAGCTCCTGGTCCTCCCTTGTGTCCTCCTGCTGTCCCTGAGACCCCCAGCATCAACTCTGCCACAGCTGCAGGTGCAAGTCTGCGTCCCATGGTGGGGATGTGGGACACATGTGATCTCCCAGCCACAGCCACCTGACATCACCCTGTCCATGCAGGGTCTCTACCTGTTGGTCTCATGTCCAATGAGTCTCAGCACAGCCAAGGTCCATGGATTTGTGCCTTCTCCTGCAGGGACACCCACAATGATCTGGAGCACGGAGTAACCACTGTTTGCTCTCTCATCTCCCTTGTCCATCACCGATAGCCTTGAGCCTGGTGTAGAAAGGACAAGTCCACCTCCACTTACCTCCCACAATGTGCACCGTGTCCAAGTAAGACCTCCAGCCATGATGCCTGCACAGTGATGCCAGAATTGGAGCACCTTTCAAGAAACTATACGCCTCAGTCATGCAGGGACCACCCTGCTAGGAGCTGAAACCAGCATCCTTCCTCCAAAGACACTTTGCTGTCATCTGCAGACTTGCACGTGCCTTTCATCTCCTCTTTCCCATAAGTGCTCTCTTGGTCTGGAGCAGCCTGGAAGCACCTCCAGTTCATGTCCTGAGGCTTCTGCAGTTGCTCTGGACTTCTGAGCTGTTGTCTCCAAGCAGCTGTGAAATGCCATCCTTCAATTTGGCTACCACAGTGGCCTAGCAGTTTGGCAGGGCGCTTGGCTGAAGAAACTTGACCCTGTCCACAGCGAGACATGAGATGTGTTCAGCACTGGGATCTCACTGGGATTTGTAAAAGGATGGCCACCTTGGATAAAGACCTGAGGGATGCAGCCTCAGCTCTGTTTCAGACTCCCTGTGCGGGCTATTTGCTCAAAATCTGCATCAAGACTTTACAGCTGACCTTGCTGTGTCCAAAATGTGGCTGAAAATAGGTGTTTGCATGAGACCTTGCATCTGCAGGTCCCAACCTCTGTGGCAGCATCCTGCAGCCTTTGCAATGCTTCAGGCAGAGGAACACAGCAGCATCCTCTGCATCTGTCTGCTCCATGGGCGAAGGCAGGAGGCTGGCAGGGAAACGGCCGCTCACTGGTTTGGGGAATGTTTAATTGCTGGCTTTCACAGCCAGCATGTAGCTCCTAAACCGATCGTGTGCTTCAGCTGTGAATTTGCCTGGAAGCACCGAGGTGGGTCTATGTTTTAATAAAATCCCAAGCTATTACACACCCAGGGCATTCAGCCACGCATAAATACATCCGTAGTGCACGCTCTTTGTTCAGCAGAGGATGCTTAGCTCAAGGCTGGGGAAAACCATTTGTTTTCATGAGTTATAAGATCGTATCTGGAAGCACCTCTAACAAGCCAAGATCAGTGCAGCAGCTAAGCTGGCGCTGGTCCCCAGCGCAAGCTGTTTGCACACACCAGTAATGATGTGAACGGGCTGCTGTTCAATGGGCTGATCAGCATCAAACCACTGAAATTAAAGGCCGAGGAGAGGCAGAGCCATAAACATTTATTGCAACACTCTGCGTATCATCAGCTGCTGATTTGGAGGCAGTGGAAATGCGCAGCTGAAATAATAGGATTTATCAGAGGCTGAGATGAACCGTCCTTGATGGATGTTTGCAGAAGGGAAACAATGTGCCATCTCCATCACGAAGCCGTCCTTAAAATAAAGCAAGGGGGTGGGGTGGTGGTGCCTTTATTAACACTAATGTCTCCCGATTTTAGAGCCCACAGCAGCCGTCAGACCCAACTGTGGCTGAATGAGAAAGCCGGCTTGAAGATCATGCACTGGAATATCCCAGAGGACTGGAAATCATAGTTGTGGTCTCTAAACATTGAGTGTGTAATCTGCTGGAAAGTTGACACCATTTCTGTTTCGTCTTGATGCATTTTCCATTTGTTTGATCCCCTTTACATTTTTATCTCCACTCTTCAGACAGGAAAAGCACATCTAGGAATTTCTTCAGCTGCTCTCATTTCTTCCCTATTTATTCTGTTGATGCAGTGACACAACTCAAGTTCATTAATAATGATGCCAAGAATTCACCTTTTAAACAAGAAACACCTCCATCTCCTGCCACCCACAAAGCAATGAATATCCACCTTTGGAGGACACACACAGCTCCACCAAACAGCAGGTTAAGGCAGGAACCAACAGCCTGTGGAGCTCGGAGTTGCGGTAATCAAATTGTCTCCTATCACTTCAGAGAACCCTGCAATTCTTCTCCAGCTAACAGGGAGAAGGAGAGTGCTGAGAAAAGCAGTGTCAGGAGAAAGCAGGAGAAAAATAATTCAAAAGATATTTTTTATTTTTTTTTTTAACATTGATCTGAAAACTGGGGTTATGAATTGTTTTTTAAAAGGGAACTACAGATACTTCTTTCCCTTTCTACTAGAAGTGACCCCAAGGAAATATTTCCATGCAAAAGTGCCTGACTTACAGATCATCTAAGGTGTTTTATGCACATCACAGTGTGCATTTGAAACATTTGAATATTTGAAACATTTGAAACAGGAAACAAACCTCTTTTGACTTAAGATTTGTACATGTTTTGCTTCGGCTGCATTGAATGTCTGTCACAGGCCTCATGGAGAAGAAGATCTCGTCTTCTGTCTCCACACCTAAGCCTCTCCTGGGGACCTCTGGGCATGGCTGGATGCAGAAAAGCTGCTGCTGTGACAAACTGGCTGTGAAAAGAAGGGATCAGCATTACAGCTATCAACTCATCTCTGTGGTGCTGATAGAAAAACCCTAGGTGGACCAAGGCAAGAGGGAATGCAATGAAGTCTCTGTTCCATCTGGGACATCTCCAACAACCCAAAATTTAGTGCAACATTCATACCTCATTGGTCTCTTTCTACCACCTTGACACCAGCTACCCAGATAAAACAAGCCTCCCCTGGACCCTCTACTGGGTCTCATTTTTCTTGCTCAAATGGGTTGCAGAAGGGACTTGCTTTTGTTTCTGCTAACAAAGCCAAAAAAAAACACCAAACAAATCCAATATTACATCAGTATAAGATGTGGGTGGTTGGAGAAAAATGAATTTCCAGCTGCTTTTTATGTCCTAAAGCCTATTAACAGGTACTCTGTCTCAGCCACTTCTTGTTTTGCATGACAGGTTAAGCCCGCGTTGGCTTGATGAGACATTAGTGGCAGAACTTCTCTTATGCCAGCCTGCTATGATTTCCACTCCTACAATTCAGCTGTCCAGCAATTAGCCACTGCTGAAGGCAGCACTTGAAGTTGCTGCAGCACATCTCCTCACTGAGAACTCAGACAGACCTCATAGCCCTCAGAAGACTGCTGAAAACTACATAGAAACAAAACTGGTTTCTTTGAGATGAGGTGGAATGCATCGAGTGACCAAGGCAGAGGTGCAGAGGCATCTAAGCAGAGATTTGCTGCCTGTTCTGCTGCTTTGGGTACTTGGCTTCTTCCTGCCCAAGCCCCTATATGCACAGAGATCCCTGCAGCATCCCCTCCTCCCTGCGGCATCCCTGCTTCACAGATCTTCTCGCAGAAGTGAAGCCAGTTGTCCCACCCCTCTGTGAATATGAGAAGCAGATCAGAAGACATCTTAAAGGGCTGCTCCTACAAATGCAAGAAAAAGGGACTTTCTCTGGGTTGCTTTATGTCTCAAGCTTTGCTCAGAAGTTGTTTTCAAGCACTTCAAATCCCACAATGAAATTTGCAGCTCTGCACCTTTTGGAAAGGGAAATCAGTGCTTGGGTAACCCACCCAAAAATGAGGGGTTGGCAGGCTGGTGTGAGGGAGGCGCAGGTGATGGATGAGTGACGAGAGAATGTCTCCAGGCACGTGGTCCATCATTAACTCCTGAAACACTTATATCAAGCCTGATTTGGGGATTAGGCCTGTGGGCGTACTCTGATCAAGGAGGGGTCATCTTAGCAGCAGCTTTTGGAAAGACCTTGCCAAGACTGGAGGACGGGAAGGAAGAGCTGCTGTGTGTTTCTGTTTGCATTGACACATTTGCCCCATTATTCATGGTTGGTGTGCATTTTGCTTCCACTTTATTCCCAGATACTTTATAGCTGGGTTTTCATGTCTTAGAGGTAAGCAGCATTGAATTGGTGCCAGAGCGACAGTCCTTTGCCAAAGGCCAACTAGGCATGCCCTGGGCTTTAGTTTTTGCTGGCAAGAGTCCTGGGAGAGGTTGTCGGTGGTTCTCCATTGTTTGTGTTGCCTCTCCTCTCTTCTGCTGAGCCCAGTAATCACTTTTTAAATCCACTAACTGACTTTTTTTAAGTAGACGTGATTCAAGAGTAGCAGTCTCAGACAAGGGCTTTTTCCTCCATCTTCCTGCAGCACCAACTGAAGGAAAAGGTTACAAGGTATGAGCTCACCTTCAATCAGGCATCAGATAATCCATCCTGGAGACAGCAATACCATATAAATCCATTCGGAGCTGAAGAAAAATTTCCACCAGTGCCTCTTACCTCCCACAAGACACTCAGTGTCTCTGCCAAGAGCTGCAGGCTCTTCTCTGCTGCCACATCAGCCAAGGCAGAGTCCCCTAGGATGGCTGAACACTGGGGGAAGGAGGATAGTCATGGGGTGCTGCCCACAGCAGGAACAACTTGCTTCTTGATAAGTCCTTGCCCAGCCAGACAACACTGGCACTGGCTTTATTTTCCATTTATGCCCCCAGCAGAACTGAAGAAAATGCAAAGCACATCCTGCCCAGCATCCCATCTCTGCCTGTGCCTTTTGCTTTGCCCAGATGTCCTGAAAACAGAGCAGCAAGGGACAGGGTACATCAGAAATAGCATTGCCTTGCCAGTAACAGGTCCTCAAAGTCTTCTGCCCAAACCATGGATTTATTTGCCTTCTGCTAAGATATTGTAAGGTCTAAAGGCCAGGAAGAGAGTGATGGCATGGGGTTCACCTCTGAAACAAGCTACTCAAACCCAGGCGTATGTCTAGTCAAGTCAGGAAAGAGTTTCTCCAGGTGTTTTGGGCTGGTGCTGGAGCTGCACAAGGTGGAAGACTTGCTTGCCACTCCTCCGCAGAAGTACTGCTCAGACTGTGCCTCCATCACTCCTTCCCTGCAACCAGCAGCAGGAAGGTGCTGCTGCTCTCCCAGTGACCAACACCAGGAAAGCAAACTGGCAGTCCTTCACACTTGATATAAGGCTTTCCACAAACACCAGCTAATGGGAATTCCTCAGCGGTGTCCCTGGGAGCTTCAATATTGGCTGTCAAGGCAGCCTTTTGTCTTCCCAGCAGGCAGTCAGACCTGATGTTCTTAACCCTTTCCAGCCTGAACCAGAGGGCGAGGAACTGAGGGTGGCAGGGTCGCCGAGAGGGCTGGGGGTCCTGCCTTGGCTCTCTGCAGTGCTCAGCTGCTCCATGACCCGGCCTCGGCCATGCAGCACTTCTGCTCCTGCAAACTCAGTGCATGTACAGCTTCATTTTATCGGCAAGGTGCCTTGAAGGATGAGGATCCAGGAGGGTTGAATGTCTCTCAGCTTGGAGCTGGCAGGCACACGGGGCATGCTAAAGGGTTTTGTCTGTGCCCGGTGAGAGCAGCTGTAGGCAGGAGTGGGTGAGTGGGGAAGTTACAAAAAGATAAATAAGGAAACAAAAGGCATGCTGGGGTGATGGGAGGGGGGGTATGTTTGCATGGGGGAGGGCAGGAATTTCTTTTCTTTGCCCAAAAGTCTAAAGTGCCTTTCTTTAATGCCTCCGTCGCTGCATGGGGCCTTGGTCAATAACATTCCTCCCTCGCCCTGCGGAAGGAGACGGGCCAAGCAAGACGCAGCTGAATGAAATTCCTCTCACCTCACCCTGTAAACATCCCGAGAGTCTGGCCCCATTATGGCTGGGTACAAAAGTCTGGGTCCAAGGCTGAACAAAAGGATGGGGAAGAAAGTGCAGGTTGCCAGGGCAACGCTGTCCAGGCCGCCTGGTTTTATCAGCAAGGGGCCTGGGTTTTCTGCCTGAGTTACAGGAATCCGAGGCAATTTATTTCCACCACAAGACAGAGGCTTTAGAGGGTTGAGGCTGCGACTTTGTTTTTGGTGCTCGCAGTAGGGCAGGTGAGATGAGAGCGATGGGCACAATGTCCAGGGATGCCGGGTACCCAGACAGTTGGCAGCATCCCGGGTGGCTCAGAGAGCAAAGTGATGCCCAGGGCATCTCCTGCAAAGGTTAACACAGAGTGGTGACCCTACGGCACGTCTGTCCCACCTGCCCGCTGCAGGATCTGGACCCTGTCCAAGCCTCCTCCACAACATGTGGAGTCCCTTCATCCCTCTCTTCACTGAGTCTGGTCATCTCTGTTCACTGAGGATGGATTTACCCCCTTCTCCCTGTTCACGGATCCCAGTGCTCCGGCTTAAATTGGGAAAAGATGGTTTTCAGTGGCTTGATGGAGAGGGGTTTATGATTTAATCAGGACACACTTTTGTTACTTTCCTTCCAGATGAAGGCTGGTGACTCCAGGTATAGCATTGTCCCTATTACAGAGGATCTGATCTGTCCCCAGAGAGCATCAAAGATGCCTCTGACAGGCCTGGATGGCAGTGGGAACACCTGGGACCCAATACCTGAGGGCCAGAAGAAGTGGGACTACCAGTTCCTCTGGCTTGGCGTTTAGCAAAGCTAATGTAAAACCTTAACTCTCCTTGAGCCCCAAACTGAGAACTGATGGCCTCGCGTTGACAAGGACGGGTTCAGCTATGGGAGCCAACTGGATCAGTGTCCTCTCCTACCAGCTATAGCGACAAGAGAGACGGTGCACTAGAGACCTGGAAGCAGTAAGGACAACGTGGCAAGCCGAGATGAGGTATATCTTATAAAGGGTGTTGTGACACAGGGGAAAATACCATTCAGGCATCAGTTCAACACAGTAGGTCTACTGGGCAGCAAAGATGTTTGTGACGTGGCCCTCAATCGGTCTGAAGAAGGTGATAGTGCTGTGTGTAGGTCAACATGAAAGTTAGAGAATGAAAGTACAGAGACTGAATGGTATAACAAAATAAGAGACAGAAGTCAGATACGTTGATGCATTGCAGCTCGGAGAAGCAGGTATTTGTGGCTTCCAGACAAACTAATGTGCCAATCTGCAGGCGTGGTGGCAAAGGTTCCAGAGGCAACATCTCTCACAGAAGAGAAAGATCGACACCGAAGATTGTGAATGTAATACCTATTTTTCCTTTGTTATGTTTTGTTTGTTTGGGTTTTTTTTTACTGTGGGGCTTGGGGACTTTGTAGGATGGGTCAGTAGCATGCAAAGACCTGGAATAAAACTTGCAGACCACCACAGTTAAACAGCTGGAGGAAAATCAGCTCAGCGTGCCACGGAAAGCATTCAACTGAGACAGCCTGCTCATCTCAATTTATCTAGACAAATTTCTAGACAAATGCAGCAAGCTGTGCTCAGCAGAGTAACAGGGAAATTACTTATTAAACTGAAGATGATGGGATTAATAGAAGAAATAGAAGTCGGGTACAGAAGCTGTACCTCTGGACAGAGGCTAGGCAGAGTTCACCACTGGAGCTTCTCTGAAATCGATCCTGGGAGCGATCTTGTTTATTCCCTCCATGAATGATGTTGTCATAAGAAATGGAAGCACTTAGGTTAAGCCAGCTGATGACGCAGGAGGGGGAGGCATTGTGAATGCAGAGAAGACAGGAGATCAAACAGAAAGCAGCAGACAACCTTGAGCATAGACACAGGATCAAGTTGAAATTCAACGGCACGAAATGCAAGACTAATCACAGGGTTGGGGTTTTTTGTGCTAGACAGGGAGTGTGTCAGTTGGACATGACTGAGGAGGAGATGAACTTTGTTGTAGCAGTCACGGGTGATTATGAGCCACCAATGAGCTAAAGGCACAAAAATGCAAACGAGACCCGAGGGGCTTGGGATATTTCCAGTAGGAGCAGAAAATTATTAATAGCATTTTCAAAGTACTGACAAGACCTTGTCTAGCATTGGGTAGGAGTCCTGGGCAGGCAGGCTGAATTCACGTCAGAAGCAGTGCAGAAAAATTCCCTGTCTATGATCAAGAGACTGGAGATCCTATTTCACAAGTGAAACAGAGGCTGGAAGGAGTTGGTTCACTAGCCAGAGTGGTGGAAAGGGCACTGGGAGGAAGAAAAGCTGTAAAAAAATAATAGGTGATGTTGGCATAAAATGAGTGATATGCAAGCATACCAGAAAAACTCAGTAATTAGAAAGCAAGGTTCTTAACAACCCCAAAGACCTTGTGTCCCTGTGTGATCAGCCCACCTGAAGTCACCTGTGCTCTTGCCTTCCACAGGATCTCTTTTGCAGAGCCACTGCTTTCGCCCTGCTCCTTGCCTTAGTGTCTGGAAACTGATCCCCACTTCAACTTTAAAGAGGGAAAAAGAAAAGGAAAGCCAGTAGACTGGGCCTTTTGTACAGCAAAGCAGATTAGGGGCCTCCCAGGGACCTGCAGCTTGTGTTCAGAAGAGGGAAGGGCTAGACTGCAGGGAGGGAGGAAGGGATGGGAGGTTCCGTTCCTATCCACAGCTGGTGAAATTCAGACCTGCCTTTGGTGTGCTCCTTGCAAATTCTTTTTCCCCCCACCTTGCTTTCCTACCCCTCTGCTTGATGCTGCGGATCAGTACTTTGGGGGCCAGGATCTTTTCAGTTCCTGCAATGGATTTAATTCCTGAAACGTGTCATGTTCCCCCCCATGCTGAATCAGGAAGGCTTTCGCCCAAACAAAAGCCAAATCCCCCTCCTAGGGGCAATCCTGAAAAGGGGACCCTGCAGTGGTCTCTGGTCTGGTGACAAAAGGTTCCTTGGACTACAGACAAGCAGGTTTGTGCTGCCACGGATTATAGAAATGGCCATGGACAGCAGGGATTAGCCACCACCTGTGTGACGAGGTCACACAGTCCCAGTCCTGGGGCCGGGAGGACACATGCCAGAACCTTTGTGCTACCTGTCTGCTTAAGCTTGACCTTCGAGGCGTTTTCTTTATTTTCAGCTCCACCTCCACCAAACACAAAGTGCTCGGCTAGGATGAGCAAGACTTGTGCAGACCCAGGTTTCAACAATGTCAGTCTCTTGCAGCAACTTGGTGAAGCAACTCCTTTCAGGCTGGCGTGGGCTTCATTTTCCAGGTGTCTATCATGGGGCAGCTCTCTTTCAGAAAGACTCCTGTCCTGCAGAAACGCTGCTACACCTTTCTAAGGGCTCTGCAACATCCCACTTGAAGTGTGTCCATGCAGCATCCCAGAAATCCCATCCCTTTAGCCTGTCTGGGCTCAAGTTTCATTGTCCATAAAACAGCCATAGCGCAAGTACTGTGGCAGAGGAGTTGCAAAGCTAAAATCATGGACAGTTTCAAAACATTCAGCTATTTTAGCCAACTCAATTGACAAGCTTTTTAAGAGACTAATAATCTCACCTCCCTAGCAGAGATTGAATAATGTGCAGCAAATCCTGCCTATGGCTTCACGCACTGAGCAACACAGTGGAAACTAAATGCTGCAAGACTTTTTGCTAATGGTGCAGCGTTTTCCTGTGCGTGGATTGAACCAGGGTCCTCTGGAAAATAGCTCAACTTCGTAATTAAGATTAAAATTAAAAAATCCGTGCAATAAAAAATATTAAGGCCCCGATCAACCTGCTCAAGCTGACTCTGCTTTGATCTGGGCAGTTGGACTACAAGGTCTTCAGAGGTTTCTGTAAACTTCAACTATACTATGATATTTTAAGTAGCCGTAGAAGGTGACAGAGTAAATACATACACAGATTTTTCCCCAAAACTTAAGAAGTAGATGGCCTATAGAGAAAACTCAGTGAAAACCATTTAGTTAGGCAAAATTCTAAGCAACTGAAAAATTGATCTTATAGTGGGAAATATTGAACAGCCCTAATTGATACTTCTGACCCTGCTGACAGTGGGTTTATCTCTCCTGTTTGAATTATATTCTGCAAACTCTAAGGCTTTTTTAGACGTTTGGAGCTGCCAAATACTATAATAAGATAGGCACAGCAACAGAAGCTTGACTTTTGACAGGAAATGCAAAGAAACTAGTTTTTCCAATCCTGTTTCAGAATATCTTAACTGGGTTTATTCATCATATCAGGTCAGACCGAAGACTCACCTTCCCCAGCACTGTTCCTGCTGGTAGCCATGGGTAAGTGCTTGGAGGAGAGATGGTGTGTGACCCTTCTCTGAGTCTCCTTACAACCAGCAGTTTAAGATGTCAGCAGGTGGGGAGAAGGTGGTGTAGCCTCTAACCTTCAGGACGTGAGGTTTGCTATGGGAACTGACCATCCAGATGTTACAGCAGTGAGCCTGTGACCCCTTGTGAACTGAGGGCAAGGTGACACCCTGCCACCCACTGAACAGGAAAAGCCTCTTCTTGTTGCTTCTTCCACTCAGTCAACAGGAAAATACAGTGGTGGGGGCCTGAATTATGGCACTTGTGGCTTTTTCCTTTGGCTGACAATAATGAGGGGCATCATCGGTTTCCAAGCAACTGATCTTGGAGCTTTGCAAAGGCCTCTGGCAGTGGGGTTTCTCACCAAGGACGCTGTTTTCTTCCCTTGCCTTTGTAAGCATTCCTCTTTCACCCAAATCACAGACTCCACTCTCCTGATCGCAGGTGTTTTGCTGTACCCTGGTGTCCTAGTTTGAGAGCCCCAGAATAAAAGGTCAGTGGGGCTCCTGGCACAGGTGCAATAGTCAAGGGGAAGAGGGGCAGCTGTGCCTACGGGGAGGAGAGGATGGTCTAGGTGACCCAAATGGACCAATCACAGTGTTCCTGCCCATGGTGCTCAGTATAAAAGGGCCATTAAGGTGAGCATTTAGGTCTTTTTAGTGCCTGGTGTACTGGAGGGGTTGCTCTTGGTTGCTTGTCATCTCTCCCTGTGATGCTGGTGTTCCTGTCTTCACGCTGCAGAGGAGCACTGCTCATCGGGACAGGTTGTCTCGTGCCTCCCTGGGTGGCAGCGGCACAGCTCCTGTCTGTTTTTGGGGGGTTTTTTTGAACTATTATCAGGACTTGTGTGCTCCTGTCTGCTGCCAAGTCCAGTCTGGGTCGTTTTTCTGCTTGGGACCTAGTTGTCACCTGGAAGGTATGGCTTCTGTGTTAACATTCTCTTGTATCTTTGAATGTATTTACGTGCTTGTATAGTATCTGTCTATAGTTCAACTTGTTATTCTAAGTGTTTTCTTCATTGTTATTCTAAGTGTTATTTTCTTTTTCATTGTACTGGTTCAGTGTTTTCCAACCGCACAGCCCCTTCTAAAATCAGAGCTATCTCACTGCTGAGCCTATGGCTTCTGAAGAGGAATAAAGCAAAAATACTAGTCTTTACCAGATAAAGCTGAATAAAGCTGGGTATTTCCAGGAACAAGGGAAATTAAATTCTCCAGACTCCATTGTAGAAGTGGTCCCCAATGTTTTCTGGTGCAAAACCATACAGAAGTGTAGATATGCTTTTAGACATAGACTCCACTTTGTAGAACAAGAATGATGGTCATTTCTTTTCTAGACTTCTAATTTTTTACTTTAAAATATAGAATTCCAGAAGAAGAGAGCTTATAGTTTTCTAGGAACAGCAAGGATGAAGTGTTCCTTAATGGAAGGCAAGCCAGGAGCCAAATATGACCCCAGTACAGGCATTGCCCTCCCCAGTCAGGGCACAGACCCACAGCATCTGAACCTGGCAGGTGAAGCAATGCACTGGTAAGAAGGATCACAGACAGTCCCAAACAAGGTGAAATGATGAATCAGCTCCATCCAGGGAGTCCTGCTAGGAGCAGATGGTCCAGAGGCAGAACTGTAGACAAGATGACAGCAAGGATCTAATGTCAATCCAGGAAGCAGGGCCAGAGATGGGACTGGGGATGGATACACCTATAATGTAGCTCAGGCAGGAACTGGGGCTCCAGGTCTGAGCTTAAATGGTGCTTCTGGAGCAGAATGTGTGTATGTGGGGGACACCCTAGGTGAGGGCCACTAAAGCTTATTAGTGCCCTCAGATCCCTGACAATGAGCTTCACAGCCTCACTGGAAGCAATAGAAATACCGTCAACCCCTACAAAATGTAACAGGTAGATCCTGCTCATACCTCTGCTAATAACCACTTTAATTTTTCCTGGTACCCTCTTGTGTATCACTTGCGTATTGGGAAGGGGGAACTGGAGCCAGGAATCAGAGTGTTCAGATTAAACCCAGGGACACAGCAAATACCAGACATGGCCAACATGAAATGAGATCTAACAGGGAAGAGGAGAGGGAAGGTGGAGGGGGATCCATTATTCATGAAGGCAACAGTAGTACACCACTGCCTCAGCGGACCCACGCAGCGTCAGATAAGGTTACTGCAGAAACAAGGGTTGGTAATGGCATGCAGAAGCTTTTGCTTCTTGGGTGCAGAAAGCAGAGAGGCATTGAGCCCTTACCTTTCTGGCAGATAACGCTCTCCTGAGGTATATGACAACAGACATAAGCTTCCTGGGAAAGCTGTATTTGTCCTTTGAGGAAGATTTGGGATGTTAGAAGCCCACACAGAACAGGAAGCTGGGGAAGGAGCTTCTCAGAGAGGTGGCAGACAAGTGAGATCAGGGTAGCAGAAAAGCAAAGGAAAAAGCAAATTAGATGGCCACAGGCTTCTGGTTGGCCAGGCTCAGAGGATGGGGCTTTGGTGCAGGCACCTGAATGGATTTATCGGGGCTTCCTGACTCCCCGCACACATTACCTGCTCCCCTTCTCCACCCCTCACCAAGGCTGATCCTGATTTCCTTGGGAAACCTTTCAGGGCTTGGCCCTTGTCTCAAATTACAGTGTGTGTTTGCTACAGCTCTACTGTTTCTCACAAAACAATGTTTTCCATTACATCTTATAGACATGCTTGTTGTTTTTTTTTTGCTCTCTCTCTTTCTTTCCCTCACAAGTCAGGTCAGTGGCTAGCTGCAGGACACCTCCTGCACCTGGATGCTGACTGTTACAATGGGGAGAGGACACCCCCACAGCTGTCCCAGGGAATTAAAAATTCCTGGCTGTTTGGGCAGAAGAGTGGGCTCTGGCTTTGCACCACATGGCTTAGGAGTATCCTGAGGGCATGCCAGAGTATTTGTTACAAAGAGGGGGAAGCTACTGGCTTGTGAGACCATGGAGGTTAAATAGGGCTACTGATCTGCAGGAAAAGGGCTGTAGCCTTTTTAACTCCTTTCCTCTGGAGTGGCATCACCTGCAGTGGTTTCTTTCCCGGGATGCTTAAATTGGGCATGGTGAGCTAGATCCAGCCACTCTTTCAGGCAGCAAATGGCAGCTGTTACCTGCATCACTGTAGGTGCTAGAGCTTGGTCAGGTCTGTGGGGCAAGGAGAGAGATTGCTCCCTGGCTGCTTGATGGCCTGCATACATAACACAGGTGTTCGGCAGGACAAACATTGAGGCATCTGCTTAAACTGGTATGTTCCCGCTCACATTTCTGGGTTTATTTGATGTGTGTGGGAGAGGATTATCTGTTGAAAATACCATCAGATGTTGAATGTGAATATGGACTATCATCCGGGGGAAAAAAACCATGTCACTCACTACAATGCTTTTGTTTTGCCTTGAACAGCATCAGACCTGAAATCCTGGAGCTGGTAGAAAAAGAAGTATTTCCTACACTGGGTAGCTTTTGCAAGGTGGAAATGTGCGCAGATGTGTGAAGCAAAGACAATGTCTCAACTTAGCAGGTGAGGAGGCAGCAGAACAAGTAAGTTCACACTAGCAGTGTGGTGTCCCTGGAACTGCAAACATTTGTAGGCGCCTCTTTGATGGACTATAATCAAAATAGTGCAAAAAATAGCTCTTACTCAGCTGGGGAAGGCTTTGCAGGATCAGACCTGCTATTTGCTAATACCAATCAGTACATGTCACCATCAGGTTGTACCTGGAGGGACGTATGGCTTGAGCACTCTGCCTTGGATCATGTGCCAGGTATGGTACAGAGGCTGCCACACACTGCAGCCAGGAACACGTACTGCTCACTTGGAATATGTTGCATAATATTTATAAAACCTTTTTAAAATTGTTTTTAATTACATTCAGTTTTTCTGATATTCCTGCCAGTGGTTGGCCACATGGTTTTGCAAAAAAAATTAAAAATAAAAAAAAATGCCACCACCCAGCAGTGTGTGGGCCCTGTGTCTGCCTGTGAGCCAGGACCCATCTGGCTGTAATTACTAGCTTCACATCAGCAGAAGAGTGTAATATTTAAACACAAATGTTCAATGTTTGCATAGCAAATCTCAGGATGGAAAGCTCTTGGTAATCAGCCTGCAGGAGAGGAGGTGGGCCTGCTGCAGGTGAGCACCAAGGTGTATGTGTTGTATCAAGACTGTGTGGGTTTTCATGGGCATAGAGGGAAGAACAATACCGAGCCCTGGAGTTCAGGACCCCTTCAGGCATCGCTCAAGGCAGAAGATTCACACAGCCTTGTAATCCTTGTTTGTTGCTTAGACACAAAGGAGCTGCAGGCAGAGGAGCTCCAACCGCAGGTTACAAGCCATGCGGAGCGGTGCAGCATGAGGCACCTGTCCCTGGCAGGGGTCTCCTGCTCAGTTCTTGTGAGGTGGTCATCAAAGCTTGCAAGATGGAAGAAAAGCTACTGAAATCAACACAGGTTCCTTGCCCAGAGCAAGAGCCATCAGGACAGACAGCAATGTCTGGTGGATCTCACCAGCTCGGTGATCAGCTGTTCCCAGAGAGGAGTGCAGGCTCTGGCATGTTGCTCGAGTACACAAGCTCAGAGAAATGCAGACAATACGTTGCGCTGGCCCCAAAACAGTTTGACTGAGAGCACTGCAAACATTAGTTACTACAGGGTGGACCTTATCCCTGCCAGAGACAGGGAGTGATGGTGAGACCCAGCCTTTCCAAGGGGCCTTCTCCTACCTGCAGAAGACCCAATCTGATGTCTCTTGTGTACAAGACTTTGTCTCGCTGCCCTTTCCTGATGATCCTTTGGGGAAGGAAAACAACAAACTAGTACTTCATCCTGGGACAAGTAAGAAAACAGCTTTACCTGTTCCCAGACACCTCTGGGAGGTGATAGAGGCGTGTGTGCTGTCTGCAGCGTCCTCCTTTTAGTGTTAAGGTCCAAGGATCACCTGGTACACCCAGTCAAATAACAGCCCTGGAGCTGCTGGTCCATGTGCCACCTGCTGTAGGGTAAATGGCACCTCCGGTTTGCTTTCCTGATGTGGAAGAAGAGGCAAAGCTGAAGATGGCTTTCAGCCACGATGCCATCAGGTGGCTAGAGCCTGTCTCTTCCTGAGCTTGTCCAGCCAGGGCTCAACCTGTCACAACCTGTTGTTTTATATCATCAGGAGGCTAAAGCAGATTTAGGATAACAAATGCCCTCTCACAGTCTCAGTGGGTTTTGGGGCCTCTTCTCTGCAGCTTGGGCACCCAAGCTGAGCCAGCCCTACTGTCTTCATTGCCTCTGAGAAGCATTGCTCATCCTTGTGAACTTTAAAGCTGCATCCTGAGAGACTAAAATAAATCAATCAATAAATCGTCCATCTCGTCCATTGGATTTTGCAGTTTATTTCCTCAGTGCTGCTGAAAAATAGTTAGATGCTTAGTAGCTTCATGAGACTAATTATGATAAACGGCCCCATTGCTGCTAATATCCGGCCATTAATTCCCAGATGGAGCTGCAGAAAATGTCAGGAATGGAAATGTCAGCTCTCTAAAAGGACCTGGCAGGTATTGAAGTGGGGACTGGAGTGTCAGCAGATGAGGGAGCAGGGGGAGAGCTGGGAATTAGAAGGATGACAATACACATTTAGGAACTATAATTCTTCTGACTTGATTGCCCAGTTTCTCCCAGTTATGTCTCTCTCAAGCAACAGCATGACCATGGCTGCCTTCAGATTTTGTCTACCCCTAGCTCTGCTCCCAGCACCAAGGCAAAACCTCTGGCACTCGCTAAGTGGGTGACACTTCCGTTGGGCAGAAGCAGCTCAACCTTAAGCTTCAGGAATGTCTGAGATCCCCAGAAATGTTACCCTGTTTTGCAGGACGGACACACACCAGTAATTCCCTTTACACCAAGTACAGGGCTGGCAGGCTGACTGACAACACAAGGTCACCTTCAAACTTACCTTCCTTTCTTCTCTTGGTTTTGTATTTGTATTCCAGTTCATATTTACATTGCTATAATAATCAGTTGCATATAAAAGTCAGATGGAAAACAGCAAAAAAAACCCCACCACTTGGATTTTTTTTTTTGCTTTCCGCCAATAGCTTTTAATAGTTTCTCTGTATTTGAGAGGGCTCTTTACAGGGAATATCTGCTGCCAAGCAAGAAGGTTCTTCCAGCGTAGATGAAGCAGCCAGATAAATTATATCAGTGTCCAGTTATTGACAGCGCTGTGTTACTGATGGCAGGAAGTCCTCCTGGCACCTGATGGAATAAATCAGCTGATAATCCAGTGACAAGAAGGTATGTTTTGAAGCCATTCTAAATCTGAAAGTGTTGGCTCGTCCTTTTCTGTGGAAAGATGCTGCTCTGACACATTGACGTGCTTGAACCTCTGCTTCTGATGGTGTTGCACTTCTAAAGCCTGGCGCAAAGAAATGCATTGATTTTGTTGCTCTGGCTCAGGCCCTGCTCTGTACAGCTTCTGCAGTGGTGGTGGTCAGGTGAGGATCTATCCTAGCTTTTGGCATGTGCTTTCTAGCAGAAAAAAATGTGAACAAGTTGGGGATTCCTTGATCAAATGCCAACTGGTTGAAAGCAAGGCTTTTTGCAGGAATCTGCTACTGTTTGCCAGCAGAGGATGGATTTTTTTGCTTAAAACCAGGTGATTTTGACTCTTACTTGTTGAGAGAAGATATAATATAGAGTCTGATGGGTATGGTCCAGATCACTGTTTAGAACCAGAGCTTCCCACACCCCCCAGCAAGTGCCCTTATGGTAGGGAGCCAAGATGTCTCAGTGTCTCTCATGAAAAGCTTGATGTTCCCCTGGAAGCTCTGGAGAAAATTTCTAGCCTTTCTAAAAGTAGGCAAGTCATTTCTCCCAATTCTATTACAAAAGAACTGTCCCCTTGAACTTCCTTGAGCATTCAAGATTAATTAGCTGAGGACCTTGATCCCTCTATGTTGTCTGGGAACTCCTGAGTTGTAAGACTGCTAGTAGCTCTTCAGAAATGGCTTGCAGTTCTTTTAGGATCGTTTTTGCTGGGGGCGGGTGATACATTTCCTAGAAGAGAGCAGGCTCTATCTATAGCCTCCTGAGTGGTGTGTTTTACATGCTGGAAGAGCATTTATATGTGACTCTCTGAAAATTCTGAGGAGTGCCAGGAAAGGTCGCCTCTTGGGTTACATCCTCCCCAGTCCAGACTGAGCATACTGGTTTCCTTGTGAGGCATACCCTGGTACTCTTTCCTGGGATGACTGGTCATGTCTCTGCTGCCAACAGCTCCCTCTCAGCAAGATCAAGGCTACAGTCACCTTCATGCTCTTGGGTGCCAGTGGTTAGACTCACAGGTCCATATTCATGTTTTCACCTAGAAAGCTGAGGAAGTGCCTGCACCATATTGGCTGGGGGAGATACTGAGCTCCAAGCCTCCTGTGCACATCCTGGCACATGACTTGTCCGTGTGTCATCTCTGACTGTGGGAGGGAGGCTGTGGAGTCTCCTTCTTTGAAGACATTCAAAACCTGCCTGGATGTGTTCCAGTGTGATCCACTGCAGGTTATCCTGCTCTGGCAGGGGGGCTGCACTAGATGATCTGTTGAGGTCCCTTCCAACCCCTAACATTCTGTGATTCTGTGAAATCCAGCAGGAGCTTCTGAGGAATTTAGGGATCTAAGCCCAAGGGATTTGGGAATGAGTGGGTGGGATACTTGGGAGCACCTCTGCCACTAACCTCTGAAACTAAGGTCGCTATAAAGTATATATAGGCTCTTCTTGGAAAAATCTCCCAGATCACTGGTGGCTGATGGACTTTTTCTACCCGCAGCCCTATGGAGAAGACAACAGTGTTGTGTTTGAGGCAATTCTGGTCAATTCAGCTGAACCAGTTGTGTTAAAAAAAAAAAAAAAGCCTCCTGCAAGCTTCTCTTCCCACCACTACTGAGATCTCATCATTGAGGCTTGCTTAGCTTTCCCCATCACCAGCACCCCCTGCCTGCTCAGGCTTGGCTGTGGTAATCCTCACTGTCATCTTCCTAATTCTGGTCAGCCTAATGCTTTCTCTGCACCTTTGAGAAGCAACATCTGCCCGCAAATTCCTGGGGGGAACCTCCTGTCTGGGTTGATGGAGTGATCCCAAATGTGAAAGAATGCATCCTGGGGAGATGGTTTGCTGTAGCACAGTGATGGAGGTGAGGGAGAAAGCTAGACAGCACAGATGTCACTCTCTTGGGGTCAAAGTCTCATTCATTTTTTGAGACTGCCATGAAAATTGTGGTTGAAAAGCACAGAACTTGCAGCTGGCTGCTGCTACTTGCTCCTCTAGTCCCAGTCTGCATAAATTCAAGGTGATAGCCTTGAGTTGAGAGAAGTGATGAAAGTGGCAAGAATATAATGTGAATCTGGTTTGATATCCCCTTCCCAGAATCAAACTGCCTCTTCAGGAGAAGGGTGCAGACAAAGTGAATCTAGACTTTGTCCCGACTCTCCCTGCTTTATGACTTTCACATGGATTTGTATTTTGGGGTTCGATTTAAGGAGTTTCTGTCAAATGTACTGTGAGCATTGTCAACATGTGGTGTTTTACTCTAGATTAATGCTGTATCATGTGTGTGGGAACACATGTAGGTGTGGAGACAGAGAAATCTAGGGCCTCATTCTTCAGTGGCCTTGTGCTTTGAGGATCATTTACACCTTCAGCAAAATGTGTGGGGGCTGGGTACAGAAAAACTGCTAAATCTGAAGGGGCCTGCCACCCACGTCGGGTAGGTGCAAGTAATGAAACAAAACAACCAGTGCATCATCTCTAAGGTCCAGAGAAGTTGGAGTTTTTGATATATTATTATTCCTTCCATAACTAGAGGAAGGCTGTTGTCTGTAGAAGCGAACTTTGATGAGATATGCTGTCCTGGCAATGGTGTCTTCTGAGCTGTTGGTTTGGGATAGATGCATGAGAGCCAAAGTGGTAAAGGTAGAGAGGAGCAAAGGTGGCTCCAACAACTTGTGGACAATACAAGACAGAAGCTGGACTCTTCAGCCAGAAAAGAGACCTTGACAGAATGAACCATCAGCATGTTTCATGTATTTCCCCTTCCCAGTGTCAGCTGGCATTCTAACACCTATTGAAACTGGTTTGATTCACATCTGTGGTAACTGTGCGAGATGAGAGTTCTCTCCCTCACTGTAGGTCCAGACTCTGCTGACCCTTGCTTGTGCTTTCACCGTGCCAGTGGTCTGTCTGGTTGGCTGGGAAGAGCAGTGCTTTCCTTCTCCCAAAACAGCCTTGCACCAGGGAAAATCCCGGATAAATCACTCATCAGCCTATTTCAACAGGGACTCAGGAACCTCTTCTTGAAGAACTGTCTTCTTGGGAACTCATCACCTGCAAGTACAGGCAGATCTGTGGTTTCAAAAGAGCCCACAGCTGAAAAGGAGCAGGAAGAAGAACTGCAGGAGGAAGAAGTGTTGGATGAAAGACAAAGCTAAACTGTGCTGGCCCAGCTGGGGACAGCATCTCAGCTCAAGCTGATATCAGAAGGAGAAAACATAGAGAAGCTCAGCTGTGGCACCTGTTCTTTGAACCTGCCTTTTGCAAGTGGTGGGGTCTCACACTCCTCTGGATGGCCATCCTGGGCTAAAGGAGAACCTGTGGAAGCAGGATATGGTGCTGCTGCACCCTGCTGCAACCCCTGGGAACGAGTCTCTAAGCAACCAAAAAGCTCTTTTGAAGACAGCTGTGGAAACATGGCAGCACATGATGCAGAGGGGATGGCTCACACCTGTCTGCTTTCTGTTCTGGACTGGTGTGTTTGTGAAGGCTCAGCCAGTCAAAACAGCTTGGCTTTCATCTCCTGACTTGCTAAAGCATTTTGTGTCAAACTTCGAAAGCCTGGTCAAAAATGAAGCACATCTAACTGCAGAGACAGCCAGACCTGCTGTAAATTCCAACCTGCTGCAGGGGAGACAAAGCTGGTGTGAAACGCTCCGGTGCTTTTCCCATGCAAAGATGCTCCATCATCACTTCATGCCAGCCAGAGGAACCATCTGAGATGCGACTCCAAGGAACTCCAGCAAGAGCTGTAATTATATCAAACCTAACCAAGGCAAGCCAGCACACACTGCTTAAGTAAAGCGACAAGGCCAGCAGTACGACAGAGAACCTACCCCTAGGAGTTTCATCAGCAGCTGCAGCTTTGAGGAGGGCCAAGGATGTGTGGCATGCGAATCCGAACAAAGACCTTCCCGCTGCATGGAGCTGATCTGGAAAACACCTTGGCAGGAGCTGAGCATTGCTGGAGGGCAGCTCAGCTTTCTTCCTGGGAGAAGCCTGTCCTTCTTCTTTGACGCTCCGCCTGCCTCAGCCTCTACCTCTCTCTGCCCAAACCTCACATCACCTTGCTTGCAAATTTGTGGGTGGAAGAAGTGTCTCTTCTCTCCTTGACTCCCAGGCCCTTTGCACCCAGTGCCAGCCTGGCTGCTGGAGTGGGTGCCAGGGTAGGTGCCCAGGCAGGGAGAGGAGCTGGTGCTCGTTGCCTGGGCTCTGCTGCCTCCACCTGACCCTGGTTCCACCCTGCCTGACCCTCTGCCCCACAGCTTTTTCTCTTTAAATTCTTTCCTCTCTGCTTCTTCTACCTTCTCCCTCTCTCAAAAAAGGCAAACCTGTTCTTCCTCACTCCACTGCAGGGCTGGTGCTGCTCATCTCTTCGTCATCATCTCCTCCCCAGGGAACCAGCTTGTTGGGGACTTTTCCAACAGGACTCGGTGTCACTCTTCCTTCTGGAGGCTGTTCTGACATGTTCTCCAGGGTCACAGCATGTGGTGCTAGTCAACCATCCACACCTGGCAGGAGCTCCTAGATGTGACCACTCAAGATTTTCATGGGTTTGTAAGCTCAGTCATAGACAGGCCTTCATTCCCACCTACGCTGGTTTTGAGGATGGGATGAAGGACGGATCTGCTGGAGCTTACTGGACAGCTGCCAGTGGGTTTGGCAGCAGGTGGCCAGGAGGGTTCGGCGGGACCTTACGGGACAGCTGCCAGTGGGTTTGGCAGCAGGTGGCATGGAAGGTGGCACCTGACCCCTTGATCTCTTGAACGAGGAATGGGGGCTGTCCGCAGGTGCCAGCTCTTCGGTGGGATGGCCAAGGACCTGCACACTCGCAGCCCTGGAAAGCAAGGGCTCATGATGGCTGTGTGGTGGCAGTGGCTCAACAGCAGTGGCCTCTGGTGGCAGTGCTGTGGTGGCTTTGTATCGCTGGTGCCTCTTTGCGGCCCTATGGCAGGTCCAGGGTGGCCCTGGGGTGACGGTGATGACTGTGGCACCTCTGAGGTAGCAGCGACAGCTCTGTGGCGGCTCAGCGGTGGTGCCTCTGAGGTGGCACTGGGGGCTCTGTGGTGTCCCTGTGGCAGCAGTGGCCCCGTGTTAGCAGTGGCTGCTCTGTGCTGTCTCTGAGGCGGCAGCGGGGGCGCTGTG
>NW_009699111.1:3394-4101 GCF_000703405.1 Apaloderma vittatum | reverse complement strand
TGATCTCAGAGGGCTTTGCCAGCCTCAATAACTCTGTGATTCTGTGTGTTCTGCAGCACAGAGTAACCTAGAGCGACGACAGCCTGTTGTTAAATCAGCAGCGCTGAATCGAAGGGTGAATGCTCTTGACAGTCTTTTTTTGTTGCCTTCAGGTGTTTTTGCCAGCCTTGCTCTGCACTGCCTCAGCTTGGGCTGTGCTCTGCTCCTGGTGTTCTGGGACCATGGCTCCTGCCTGCGCCGCCATCCAGTGGATGCCACAGCTCTGCCCTGATGATATTTTTGTGGCCCTATGATGATGCTCTTCCCGTGGGGTTTTTCAGAAAGCTCCGAGTTTGTTGTTCTCGGCGTGCCGAAGGCCGGTGAGGAGGCAGGTGCTGATGAGCGAGGAGAGGGTGCTCGTTCTTCGCTCGACAGGCTGGCGAAGGGCTCACGTTCGCAAGCTGCTTCTCTGCAGAAATTGTTGTTTTTCTCTGTGCCTGTGTTGTGGTCTGCGCTTTCCACGGGGTCGTGCGAGTGTGGAGATGCACGTGGTCCTGGCCCTGTTAGATGTTTCACTGACCTTGGGTGCTCCAAGCTGCTCCTCGCAGAAGGGGAGGGAGTCACCCAAGGTGGAAACCAGAAACAGGGGTGCTGGGAAGTGCTGGGCTGGGCCTGCAGAAGGAGGTTTTGTCTTTGTTTTTTCCAGCATCGGATGCCCGAGGTGGCTT
>NW_009699111.1:1621-3287 GCF_000703405.1 Apaloderma vittatum | reverse complement strand
CGTGGTTTTATTTTTGGCCCAAAAGTCCACGCTGAAATTTGAATTTCTGTGGACCGGCTGCTCTCGGGGGGGCACCGTGTCAGGAGTTGGGTGACCAGGGAGCTTGTTCGGTCCCCGCTTTGCTCATCCAACATCATCGGGGACGCTGCGTGGCCAAGTTTGGGTGCTGCCCACCCAGGTGGCTCTTGCTCTCAGGCGATAGCTGCGAGTGGATTCGTAATTAATCACAATTTAAATGACCTGTGTGGGGGACCTCCCACTGTGATGGTCACTTGGCATCTGCAGGGGTTTGGGGACCAGGGTGCAGATCCTGCACGGTGCTGGGTGTTTTGTACCGACCCCGCACCCTGCTCCTTGGGTGAACTGACCCGAATTATTTACTAGAAGCCATCGAGGCTGTTCCGGCTCATTGCAGCCGGGCAGTGAAGTTTGCCTTTATGTTTCTCTCTGGATACGTCGCTGGGGTGGGTGATCCTGTCAAAGAAGCACATAAAGGACTAGGATTTAAGAGGCTCCGCTCTGGGTTTTATTGAAACTGTGTGGCTGCTGTATTTCCCCCTTCGAAATGTCATTTCTATTTGTGACCGGGCCACAAATTGTTTTTAAAAAGAGGAGGCTGTGTCTCTCCTTTGCTATCGGGGCATTAAGGTGAGCTGTAACGTGTGGCTTTGCGTTGTTATTTAAAACAGCGGAAAATCTGATGGCTGCAGGAGGGATCTGAGGGGGGTTTGTGCAAAGTCTAAGCCCCATAAACTTGGGATAATCAGCCACTAAACTGGCACTTGATCTTGTGGCTTCCATCCAGCCATCTTCCCTGAGATGCTCCGGTAGAGTGGACTTCCAGAATTGAGCAAAATCAGTCAAGGATGTAAAAACACACCTTGTGTTGTGCGAGCCGTGGGCGGGAGTTTGGTCCCAGCTTCATCAGTCACTTGGTGTGGGGGAAGGGGTTTGCAAACAGAATTTTCCCAGCCAGGACCAGCTGGGACCTCCTTGTGAGCTGGTGGATTTGACCAGGTCCTCATGGGCGCTTGGCTTTGAGGAGCCTTTTTGGGTGGGCTGAGCTTCATTTTGCCTTTAGGGAGCATAGAGAACCTGGGTGACTTGGTAGAGCGTGTGTTCGGTGACCTCCTTGAACAGCCACTCCTCGAGGCAGGGGGTCCCCGTTGCCCCGGCCGAATTCTCTGCAAACTTCAGGAGCAGCAGAGCCCTCTTCATCTCCACCCAGCTCCGGAGCAGGGTGAAGGTCTTCTTGCTCCTGGCGAAGAGCTCCTGGCGAGGCCCCCAGAGCAGGACCTGCAGGATGCTCCTCGCCTGCTCGATAGAGACCCTCTTGCAGGGATCTCTTTGGAGAAGCAGCACGGCCAGACGCTTCAGTCCCGTGGAATAGATGGACAGGGAGGGGATTTCGGGAAGCCTATTGCTTCTGAACCCCAAGGCCTTCTCCAGAGGGACGTCCACGTGCAAGATCTGATAGATCAGCACACCTACATTCAGCTCATCTGCCACGAGGGAGCGTGGTCCAGCGAGCCCCTCAGTCCAGTCCTGCTCTTGGCTGACAGAACAAGATCTTTGCTTGTCTTTAACTTTGAAGAAGCTGCTGATGAGCAGCCTTGGAAGGGACAACCCCGGGGATGCCTCCTTCCCTTTCTGGCTCCGGAGAGGA
>NW_009699111.1:622-1590 GCF_000703405.1 Apaloderma vittatum | reverse complement strand
CGGCCCCAGCAGCAGATTCTCAGGGCAAAGGTCCCCCTGCCCCACATTCTGCACCCGGAGATGCTCCAGCCCCATGCACACCTGGAGGAGGAGGAGGCAAGCCAGGCGCTCATAGTGCCCAGGGCTGGTCCTATGCAAACTGTGGGATCCCTTCACAAAGCCCGCCAAGGTCTGGAAGGGAACCTCAGGAGAAATGAAGACCTGCAGGGCAGGGCGGGTGGTGAGATGGCCTGGCTCCTCTCTGTGAGGGGGCTGACTCTGCTCCCCAGGGCTTCCCGGGAGCACCAGTTCCTGAGGAAGGCGGTCAGTGAAGCGGCTGATCAGGCGCTGGATGTTGCAGTGCACCCCAAGGGAGCTCTGAAACCCCCGTCCAGCAGAGCACAGCTTGGGGACCTGGGAGGAGAGACAAGGCATGGCCAGTTTTGTGAGCAACAGGGTGCCTTGTCCTGGGCCAGGCCACCTCCTCAGCTCAGGACCACCAGCCCTGGTCTGACCCATGTGTGCTGCTGAGCACTCCCCACACTCTCCAAACCCACTGACACCCACTAGAATGGCTTTGAGCAAGAAATCATAGAATCGTAGAATGGCTTGAGTTGGAAGAGACCTTAAAGACCATCTCGTTCCAACCCCCCCGCCATGGGCAGGGACACCTCCCACCAGCCCAGGTTGCTCAAAGCCTCATCCAGCCTCGTCTTGAACCCTTCCAGGAATGAGGTGTCCATAGATTCTCTGGGCAACCCCTGCCAGAGTCTCACCATCCTCGTAGTAAAGAACTTGTTCCTAATGTCTAAATGGGAAACAAAGAGGGGGGTGTAACCCCCAGGGGAGCTGTAAAGCTGCCTGGATGGTCACATCCTACACTGCTGGAGGAGCCAGCTCTGCTCGAGCCTCTACTTTGCATCTGCTGGCCCCCTTAGACCACTTGCCAGGGCATCTCCCCCAGCGGTGCCATTCTCCTTGACGTGTCC
>NW_009699111.1:367-591 GCF_000703405.1 Apaloderma vittatum | reverse complement strand
CTGTGGTAGCTGTCCCCCTCACCACCCCGGCCTGCACCAGCAGCGTCATCTCCTTTACCAAATGCAGAAGTAGGTGCTAAAAGGGGAAGTGCCTGCGTGATGGGGTCAGGGGAAAAGCCAACGGCTCCCAGTTTGTGCTTCCCTGCAGCACCACAGCCCCTGAACTGGCTCCCTCTGCACCACCCGAGGCATTTTCTCCAATTCCCTGCTTACCTTGGCTGCAA
>NW_009699111.1:0-209 GCF_000703405.1 Apaloderma vittatum | reverse complement strand
CGAGCCGAGAGCCGGGCCAGGGTGATCTCTTGGCACCCCAACACCACCCCGCACACCCCAGCCGGGCTCTCCAGGAGCTTTCCCAGCTCCCCGTCCGCTGTCCCAAACGTCAGCTCCGCTGGGCTTGGCGATGCGGCTTTTTGGAGGATGCTCCGGGTCACTGGTTCTCCCAGACTTTGGGACTTGGTCAAGGGCTTCTTGGGTCCCCT
>NW_009699110.1:0-21594 GCF_000703405.1 Apaloderma vittatum | reverse complement strand
CAAAATCCAGCTGAGCCAACCCAATACACAGTTGAAAAGACAACATGCAGTCATTTTCCAGATGTTTACTCTCCTCCCTGTACAGATGTTTGTTATGAAGTTATGCCATGACTTATATTGGTCCTTCTGACAGTTCATTCGTTACATAAACTCAGATGAGTTCAGTTTCTAGCCTGAGGAATAGGTGTGAAGATACATTCTTATTAACCTTGCATGATCAATTCTAGGAATTGCCTGCTTCCCTGGAAATGTTTGCATACTCCTTTATTAAAACATGCTCATTTAGGCACCTAATTAAGAAAATTTAGCCGTTTTAAACAAATGTACTGCTTTTCCAATGTTCAGGTAATAGTTGCTACCTAAGTAATCTATTTCACAGCCTAATAGCTCTTTACAACTTGTGTAGTTGTATGCATGCAGAAAAAGTATTTTGAAACTCTTCCTGTTCTTGCTTCAAGGCTTTAATTAGTAATTTTATTACTAAATTTATTCATCCTAACAATTGTAGCTTGTTACTGGTTTCTTTTTGATGTTTGTTTCTGAATGTCTCTACATTGCTATCCCTTAGCCTACAAGAAACTCTAAGTTGTTTGCTTCAACTTTGTGTCTTTTACAACACTTTTTCCCATTATTGAATTTTGACTACTATAGTTTCTAATAGAGAAATATATGAGATGCAAATAGAAATCTATTTTAAGGACAAATTATTGTCTCCCTTGATTCTGTGCTTGGATGAACAGCCAGTGCTTCCATGGAACCAAGTCCTTTGAATAATTTCTGCAGTAACTAGATAGATCTCATAAATTAGACCAAAGTCAATAAATTGGCACATAACCCTTAAATCAACTCTACTTCACTTTATTATGCTGTCTGACAAACATAGATACGTATATATGCATATACACATATTTAAAAAAAAATATTACAATTCTTTCCTGAAATCTTGTGTGACACGTTAACAGATTTCAGTAGATTTCTGATATGTAGATTTTAAGTCTTATAACCAAAAAGGCATGAATGCACTTGCATAGTCAGGACTATGACAATGCTAAGAATAGATGTGAAATTTTCTGTGCTTGATTGTAATGTCACTTGTCAGGGGAAAAGAAAATGGTGTGGCATGTCTGTCTCTCAGTCAGAAGGTACAATGTGAGATGATACAGCTTAAGAGGTAATGAACAGTAAAATAATGCTGACATGGCCAGGTAGCAGAAAGCTGCCCTGTCCATATTCTGCAGTGTAGAGATACTGTGAAATGTGAAAAAAGAATTTTTTTAACTTGGAGTTTAAAGGAAAGAAAACAAGATTGTAACAAACAAGTACTAGTTCTGGTTTTATATCTGCAATTATTCTGAAAAATCTTATGGCAACTTAAGCACATTTTCCACTGTCTAAAGGAAAAAGAACAAACAACCAAACAAATCCACAACCCAAAAGACCCATACCCAACCAAAGCAATCTCAACCAACAAATGAAAAGAAACCTCACCAAAAAAACCCCAACCAATCCCTGAACCCAAACTTATTCTTCCAGGGGCTTTGCAGATTTTTTTCCCTTTCTCACTATTAGTATGGTTGTGCTAAGCATATGAAAAAAAACCACCAAACCAAACCTAAACCTCAAACTTACAGTCATTCTGTGGAATGTAAGTACATTTAACTACATTTAGCTTTAATCACTTACCCAATTATTTTGTTGGAAAATGTCCCCCTCTTGGAGCTACTTTCCCACAGTTTCCTACTGTACAGTATGTGCACAAAAAATATTTACATCTACTATTTTGCTTTAGAACAAATCAAGCATGTATTTATGGTACAAGCAGAGGGGAAACACAGCAGTCTGTGAAGTGCTTGTCTGACAAAAGAAGGTTAGTCATTTCAGTGGATCTTTCAAACATACCTTGTCATGGTTACATGAGCCATGTGAGGAGATATAAAGATAAATATAGCAGGAGTAATGATGCGAGAGTTTATCTTGTTGACATGAAAAAGGATGTATCTCTATTTGAGTAGTTCAGCTAATGGAAACTCTTTCTGTGAGTTCAGATTTTTGCTGAAGTATTTACAGGAGGAAAACTTGAGCTTACACATTGAAGCAACAATCTGTCTCTCATATGAAGCCAAACTTGAGACTGAAGCAGCAGTTAATCTTCCAGCAAAATTAAAATTCAAAATGCTTTCTTTATCTTTTCTGCTTGGAAGCTGATTCACTTCAGCAGATACAGCAAGGTGCAGACAAAACCACTCTTGTCACAGGTAGTGTAGTTGGCAAAATTACTTGTGAGAGTGATATCCCTCACTTTATGAAATAAACTTGTATCTGCTTTAAAAGGTTTATCATCCCTTCATAAGGGCACCTCTCTACTTTGTTTTTTTGGTGTTAGTTCTTAAGGGCTGTATTAAGAGCTGATCAGTCAGATTCATATGATTTTATACTTAGATATATTTTTGAGCCCGCATACTATTATGTAGATCTTTTAGCCTTCTTTTAAGATGCCAATATGGGCTATTTTTCTGAATATTGAAATGATATGCCTCCACCTAGTAATGTTGTTTAAAAGCATTCTATTCTGATAGAATATTAGTGTTTTGTAAGGATCTTTAATTTTTTAATTTCTTTTTATAAATTGCGAAGTATTGCTGTTGGAGAAACAGCAACTGACTGCTTCAGTTTGACCTCAATTTTACTTGTAGTATGATTTTAATGATTACTTTAATTTCTTATAGTTTATTATATACAATGAGTCCTGTGCTTAGATTTGTATTATGGAAATATCTCAGTCTCTGGAAAACCCTTAATTACTATACTCAGGTTTCTTGGTTTAGGCACTACGTTTCGAAAATTATTATTTTTAAATTCTGTTTACTTGTTTCTGTAGTATTTTCTCTCTTCTGGTTATTTTCAACATTTGTAGTTCTATTACTCTGTGAAAGTAGTGGTTTAGGATGTTGAGTTTTTTCATTGAAACCCATAAGAGGCTACACTGTGCTTATGAGGCAGAACATGCAGCGTGAGGGTTTTTCTTAGTACGGATCCAAAAGTGATAAAGAAAGTGACTTTTGTCTTTCTCCCTGGAATTTGCAGTTACAGGTTTAGCAGGTTTTCTTAATTAAGGACCAGACAAGGCAAAAAAGTCTCAGAAAGGCCTAAGGTCCATTAATGGGATTGGTACTGTTCCTTTAGAGATCTGTTTCTGTATTCTTGGATGATATGCTTATCAGTGATTTTCATAATCCACGGTAATGCAAGCTGATGAAATATTTTAGCTATGTAATACAAGCACACTAGTGAATTTTTAATGCAACTGGATTCTGAACTTTGTGCTGGCAAGTGGAAATATAAATGATTCCTACCTTAAATATGGTTTAAACAAGACTATTCTTAGGCAATATCCCACCCTTCTCTGTTAGGAGAAATATGCATATTCTTTAAAAGATTTGATCCCTACTTGGTCATTTTATTGGCTCTCTGATGGTCTTGAAATACTGACGATCACTTCCACAAGGTTTTGAGATAATGAAGATGGATTGCTGCTACATTACTGTTGTACTTGAAGTTTTTTGGCATAGAATTAAGTATAATCTTGTATTTATGTATTTTCTGTGCATTATGTATTGTCTGTTTAAACCTTTTTCCCTCCTTTGTTAGTGATCTTTGTTTCATTTTGGTGTTTAGAATTTGTTTCAGTTTAGTGAAGCTAGTGGGCTTTCATTTTTTAAGATGCTGTTGAGTTAAATATGTAATCTAAAAAAAAAATGTATACAGATGATTGTCTACTTTATTTTCAATATGTCAACGTCTTACTAAACTAAGAAATGTTTTAGCTAGCAATTTCATGAACTTGTACTTAAAACTATTCATGCTTCTTTCGTCCCATGCACAGCTCACTACATGGTTGTGTGCTACTCTCTTATAGTATCAGAATCTTTACTTTGAAAGTAGTAGCTCAAAGTAGCTCTGGCCACTTTCATATAGTACAGTTTACTACTACTAGGACAACAAGTCTAGTCTAAAGCTTTGCAGTTTTTTCTGCTTGTCATCTGCGAGCCAGAGGATCCTTGATTTCAGGCCAAAAGAGGGTTCTTCACAATTCAGTTTAATTTCAGTGCTTTGCTAAATTTCAAGGTATTGCACAATAATAGACTAGTAGTGTGCATTTTCAGCTGTACTCTTAACCTACTTTCTCTGAGGGAGAAATAGCTGTGTAATTTCTGTCATTTTCTGAGCTTGTCCACATTTCATAAAACTTCTTCAAACATGGAAAACAAAAGAAGGCAGAAGTGTTTTGTATTTTGCCTGTAGACAGCTTTCTCTGGCACATTTCAAATTGCACGTGTTGACCTACTTCAGGATCTGTTGTTGTTTTTTTTTCGTGGCGACTGTTGCAAGTAGGTCTGAATGTGTATCTTTGAGATGGAAAATTTAAGTCTCTGCATTTATAAGAAAAGCGACGACCTCCATGCAAATTATGAATCTAATTCATACTTTTCTTTTAAGTACTTCAAAGAAAGCTGATAAAAAAAGCAACCCACAAACTCAACACACATGCACACAAAAAAACCCACCACCACAACAATAACAAAAAAAACCCCAACCCAGCTTTGCTTCATGTATCTTTTTTATTTAGTTGACACTTCCACAGTAAAAATCTGATTTCAGGTATTGCTTCGAGAGCTTTCCTTTAAAAGTGGCTTTCATGCCTTATGACATGAGACATCACCTTGGATGGTATTGCAGTTCCAACAGATTTCTTTGACTACAAGCCTTTATTATAGCCAGCTGCTTAAGGTTTTGCTTGATTAAAAATGGATTATATTGCACACACGAGTAAAAGGAGACTTGAGCAAGACTTCAAAGGATCTCTTGTGGGAGGAAGCGCAAAGATAAAATGACGTCAAAGCACAATTGTGTGAATGATAGCTGACAGCAGATCTGATTGAAGCTGTTGCTGTCCCCAGTTGCTTGTTGCAGTCCAGCTTTCCAATGATATGAATGAGGAACTGCTTTGGTTTTGTGTCTGGCTTTTGACTATCTTGGACAATTGTGAAGCCAGTAATATAGAGTTATGAAATAACCTGTAAAGGTACCCTTCCTTCACTGAGGAATGGAACTTACCTTGCATATTGTAAAACTTCTAAGACAGCGAACAAACCTTAGTACATCAGATAGTACAGACAGTAAATGCTGTCATACGAAAGCTGAAACATTGATCAAGGCTCTGGTCCAGCATGCATAACAAGACAGTCCTCATCTGAAAGAGTTCACAATGGGCATTGTCAAGCTTTCTCTCAAAAGACTTGAGTTGTTGAGACACTTCAGGAAAAATCTTAGTAACTGTAAACAAAAATCATCTCCTTGGAGATTCTAGTCAATGTTCTAACAGTGTGATTAAAGCTTTGCTTTATAGCTTTTTACAAAATTTAGTTGTGCATGTACTGTATCCTCATTTGTGTGTATCATCTGTCACGCAAAGCAACACACTGAAAAACTGAGTTTATTACGAAAAAAAAAAGGGTTTAACTTATTTATCCAGGAGGAGTTTGATGAGATTTAGTTATTAGGTCAGGCAGCCTTTTTGTATGTTAAATTACTTGACAGAGATCGTTATATGTCAATGAGTCTGGTTAATTTTTCAGGCTAGTCTAGATATGCCCATGGAAGATACTGCTTATTGATCACTTTTAGCAAAGTTCTTGACACTTGAGTGAAAGCATTCAGTTTCTCAAAGTCACGTAACACTGCAATATTATTCTGGTAAACACAGACACAATATTTGTAGAATTGTAGTATAAATTTCCTGTGGTCTTAATATTTAATGATATCAGATTATTTAAAAGATTACCAAAATGAAATCATTATGCAAATTATTCTGCTCGTTATTATTATTCTGTCCAATATATTAGATTTTTTGGTTTCTTGCTTTCTAGAGAAATGCTTTTCCTGACACAGTTGGTTTTGAGTAGGGTTAAGTGAATAAGTGATACAGTTTCACATGGTACAAATTAAAGTTCTGCATAATTTTTTTTCCATACCTTTGTAGCCTGGGAACTCAGACTAGAGAAAGAGGTTCAAAACTGGGATTGAAATCAAGACCTTTCAAAATATAAAAGAGCTTTAACTAATAACAGTAAAAAGAGCAATGTCTGCTTCCTGGAGCTTAAGTTAGACTCACTCTCTCATACGCACATACTGAAAGCTTGAGAAGTCTAAACACGGAACAAAACTATGCCTTATGTGATTGCAGAGAAGCTGCTGTGCTCTGCACACAACCAGCTGTGGAATTGGGGGACACAAAGAAAAGTTTATGTGGCAAAACTCCTGTGCACGATGGCGAAGTGCAATGGGGAAGGAGTAAATGTCAAAGAATGCTGCCTGTCTTAAACTTGGTTCTCAGTTCTTACTCATAAGCAGTAATGAGCTAGCTTGACAAACAGTATTTTCTTAAACAGAAAAAAAAAAACAAACAAAATTTATAGGGTAGAGGATAGAAGATAATGCCTAGTTGTTCAGTTATTTTAGTGCCTCTGCTCTTCACAAAGCAACTCAAGACTTGACGTGTTTTTTGTTGTCATTGAGGGTTTTTTCTTCCTCACTGTCTGCCCCACACTCTCACTTCTCCACTAGCTGTTATGGGGTGGCAAGACACACACTGTCTTAGACAGGACTATGGGATACAGGAACTAAAATTTAATATCTGAGTAGACTTTACACTCAATGTAATACTATTACTAAACCCACCTTAACCAATTAAACACCATATGAGAATGTGAAATTCTAGAAAAACAACTCACTTGTGATGTTTTGTGGCCTTTTTTTATTATTTTTTTCTCTCCAATATGTTGAGAACTATTACTCACGGAGAGACAAATTCAGATTTCTCCTTGGCATAGTGAAAGGAAGATAACTAATGTCATTTTACAGGTATATCTTTAATGCTGAGCTGGGGTTTAGATGCTTGTCAAAGATGAAACACTGTTTGAAATTGATATTTCATTTATAGAAGAGATTATGAAGAGGGGAATTCTCGGTAAAATATCTAGAGCAGTTTCCATTCACAAGTGTTGCTTGCAAGTGATTAGCAGCATACAGCTGTACTTGAAAAAAAAAATAATCAAGATATCATTAGGAGAGAGATTCTCTTGTTTGTAAAGCACCAGAGATTAATTTAGGTGAATAGTATGCTTTACTGCTACTCTTTCTTTAACCAAATCAGAAACATGAGAAGCCTCACAATTAAACATCACCTAGATTTTCTTGAATCATTGATGATTCAAGTGATACTGTTATACATACAAGTAATACTGAAATCTTAGTTCAAAGCTGATGTATTTTCATGAATATAAAAGTAAATGCAGAGTGGTACGGTGAGACTAAAAATTGCTTTTGGTGAGTGTCTGAGGGTATCTTCTGAGGTAAAAGAACTTGTTCCTTCAATGACTTGATTGGCCTTTATATCATTATTGTTAATAAGCCTGGTGTGCAATGAATGAAAAAGTCAAACTCGCTTATAGCAGCATGGTGATAGCAGAGGAAAATGAAGCATGTAAAAAAAGGTAAATTTGGGTTACGGTGAGTACATTGCCCATTCAGACATATTTCCAGGCACACAGTGTGAGTCTTGAAACTCCTACAACCTTTTGCAGGCTTTGCACAAGTCTGATTTGCTTATAATCTTTCAGAAACATAAAGTTCTTTTACAAAAGAGCACTGTGTTTTCAGGAAAAGAAGAAAAGAATTACATGTATCTTATCTTCTCTTTTACTTCAGGTTCAATGAATAAATCATATTTTATGTGTGGTTACTTTTGTGCAGAGATTTGATCATTGTGAATTGCCTTACAGTCACTCTAAACTCAGATCAAGTTCCTAGTGAAGAAATCTAAACAACTGAGGCAGGATCCTCTGACAAGCTCAAGGGACCATATTTAAAGAAGGAGACGTCCTATGGTGGTGTTTTACTATTTGGTTTGATGTGTAGCTTTTGGATTTTTTGTTTGGAGGTGAGGTTTTTTGGGAGGTAAGTTTGGTGGTGGTTTTTAATTGTTGTTGGTGGTTTCAGGAGGATTGGATGTTTGTTGGTTTGCTGGGTTTTTTTTTGTTTTAGTTTGGTTTTTTTAGATGAAAAAAGGCTGCTACAGGGATCTGGATTGCTTCCTTTCTTTTGTGTAGATTTGTAAAGATTTTTGTTTTGTTCCTTAGATTATGAAATCTCTTTAACCACACTATGATCAATGCAGCTGCAAATGAAGTCAACAGGAACTTCATCAAGAAAATCTGCTTTGATAATAGTCAATTATGATTCTAGTATTGAAAAGCATAGTAGTCTCAGCTCAGGCATCCAAAATCCAAAATTTATGCTTTTTCTATCTTAGTGATATCATTTAATGACTTTTTTTTGGTAGTAGTAGTAGTTAATGATTCATCATACAGCAATATCAACAAACAACACAACTTACTAAACTGTCCAAAAATTGTACTAAGCTGTATATCCTACAAAAAATAATGGAAAATAAAATACTGAAATGAATGAGTACTGACACCTCTAAAACTAGTTATGCATAAGTACAGTGGAAAACAGAATATTGTAACAGATGGGGGTAGAGAAGCGAATCAAGCTAACCTAATCTTAAATCTGATACTTTCTAAGTGATGAATAAATCTAGAGTAAGCAATCTGAGCATGTATTTAATTGGAGAAATCTATATATTGGCTTGGACTGGTGTACTTTCCTCCCCACAATTTTGTATTCTGCACTATTGTTGGTTAAATTTGGTTTGTTTTTCAATTACTCTAAGATGAAAGGCCAATATGCAGGACTTTAAATGTTGCTTTCCTTTCCCATCTGGCAGATACCTTACCCAAGGCCCGCAGTGGCCTTGGTCACTATAGGAATAAATATCAGCAAGAGCCTTTCTGCATCCCAGTGCCAGGCAGTAACTGCAAACATCAGGTGTTATCACTGCCAGTAGCACACACTGTCTGCAAAAACACGCTGCTGACTTCAGAAAGTGCAGCCTTTTAGAGGAGATTAAACTGGAAAGTAAAAATCACTAATCATAATTGGGGTTTTTAGCTCAAACCAGGACAATTGCCTGTTTTCTCTTTGTCCTGATGATGCTGTATTTTGATAAATGCCCAACATTTCTGGTAGTTTTGTAGAGCTATAAACGAAAGAAAGAATAGAATTGCTGGCCAATTAAATGCTTGACATGAAGAGATCAAAGTAGAATAGTTGAGGAATTTTTCCATAAATGAGTCATTTAAAACTGTGATATCTCAGTTTCTTGACAAATATTTGAATGAGGGGAAAAAATGACTCAACATTAATCTTTTCTTATGACAGAGGGTAAGAAATGTGGTAAGTATATTAACTTAATCTTCTCATTATAGGTTTGATACTAGTGTTTCCATTCTTGTTACCTGACATTCCCAGCTCTCTATATATACAGAGACTTTGTTCATGTCAATTTAGTTTATATCAAGAAGAGATTACCTCCCCCTCAGTAAGACCTCTAACTGTGAGCTAAAATAAAATGATCCTTCAGACGTACAACTACTGTATAAAATTTGATGTTCATGATTCTCTTTTCCCTTAAATTTAGAAAATCTAGATTGCAGCAGGAAGAGATTCTCAGTGAAGTTTGCATCTGTCCTTCCTGATTGTTTGCCAGGAAGGTGTTACAATTCTCAAAGTAGCAACAAGCTGTATCTGTACCTAGAAATTTTTGGCTTATTTAGTGGTACCAAATGTAGCCACAGATGTGTGAGTTTCTTGGACTAAATTAATGTATTATCCTCTGAACCATCCTGCCGCTTCCAAGAATCTGACAGATTCATCAGAAGAAAGATACTCTAGAATGGGGCAGAGTCAGTCACTGGTCCTCAGGTGTCACATTTTCTAATCATATCAGATACCAACCATAAATATTAAAATATGTTGAGTAAGTTATTATCAAGGGCTCCTTTGCTGTAATAAATTGTTAAATTATCTTCTATACAGCACTGAAGAGGTTTATGTCTCTTCTGAACTCTCCACTGCTTCCCTAGAGAAAAAAATTTCTTCATGTGTCTCTGTCAAAGCTCTTGGGCCATTTCTGTCAAATCACACAGAAGGATAGCAGTCTCTTAATGTTGAATTTATGTGGAAGTTGAAGTTTTACTGACAGTTGCAGCCAGGCAGGTAGGAAAAATTAGTTATTACTGGGAAAGCTGGGACACAGTCAAACTGGAGTATGTGCCTGTGGAAAAACAGGTCTTGGCAATCCCAGATCTTTCAGAATTATGCTTTTTGCAGACCTCCAAAGGAATGCTAAGGTTAAATGATGACTTTATCAGACTACCTCTGACATATTACCCCTGTTCAGTCTTCATGAATTTTGGAAAATTCACGGCCATATATTCAAAAGCTTCTTTTTAAAAATAATTCTGTTGCTTCTCAGGGTTGCCTCAATGAGGACTTCTCCTCATAGTGGTGTTAGACCATTTGCTAGTTTTTGCCTCTCAAAAATGGCAAAGGTCTTTGGCACTCTTGTGTCTTGAGTATTAGCTCTAATTTAGCAACTTTGATGCCATTCATAAAGCAGGCTTAACTGTTTTCATGAAGTCCTCTGTCTTCTAATGCCCATACAAAAGGAGCAGTAGGATCTGGATATTCTTATGCCTCCAAGCTTTCATAGAACCGTATTAAAAATAGCCCTTCTCCTTTGTGGCAGGGGAGAGTAACAGAATTGGTGAAGCCAGATTGATGCATATTGTTTCAAGCGACTGTTTCAAACAATTATCTGTCAGGCTTCCAAATTTGCCCTTCAGTGCATGAGGAATACCTTCATTTCCCCACCCCTTGATGAGCAGTCATTTCCTGGAGTTCTCTGCTCAGTGTAAGAATGGCTGCCTTGGGAACTATCAAGTGTTAAGTCTAACCTGTTTATATCTAGAAACTGCAGAATATGCTCCATCAATCTAGCTATTCTTGCTTTCCTTAACGGTAGTTTATAACTGCTTTAAATGGGACAACCTGAACTGACCTGTCTCAGTGGAATCTCTAATAGTTTGAAATTTCACTTATGCTCCTCTTTGAATTTCCAGATCCACCTTTTGAGGAGTAAGGGAATGTTCTTTATCTAGATTAACTGTAAAGGATGGAGGTGGGATCTGTTCCATATTGTTGCACATGATTTCATAAGGACTTGCCTTCCTTGTATGTCTTACCTTGTCTTTTAGTAGGGCCAATTTTCCTTCAGTGGCTCTATAAATTACATGCAGCTAATACAAAAAAAATCCACAGGGAAGCTTTCAGTAAGTAGCTTTGGCACTGCTGTCCAAATAATTTCTAGCTGTGATGCTGCTTTCTCATCATGTTTTTTGTTGTTCATGGTGCATGTTTTTCTGAAGAGCAATAAATCTAATCCAGAATTGACGTTCTTCTCTGCATGATGGAGAAGTACCTTTTGGGTATGTTTTCTTTCATTTTTAAGACAGTTGGCAACTCTGAGAATATTTGCTTAAAGAAACGAAAGAACTTATTAAACAGTGAACAGAGCAGCAGGTTTCCAGAGAGGGTTTCCTTTAGACCCTCTGAAATAAAGAGGGCTGGGAGGTGAAGGGGAGAAAGTCTTTTATGTACGAATAGTGTTTGGACAAAATACTAAAATATTCCAGTCCCTTATGCTTCATTGTATGGTACTGCATGACAAATTATAAACCTTGAAAAGATTAGTTTTCCTTCTGAAAGTGAATTACTCAGAGTTCTTGAGTATATGAATACATATGCTGGAAACCAAGTTTGATTTAAGGACTCGTAGTATCGATTTCTTTTGCCTGGGCTTAGATTTTCACGACCAACACTACCGACCAGCTTTCAGACTGTTGCCAGAAACACAAAGAACTACAGAAAAATTAGGCAAAAACCTCCATGGATAGTTTATCTTGAATAATTTACCTGAAAAAATGGTGGGATTTTTTTCAACAGTTTTTCTTTTTTTTACCTTGCAATGTTGTTAGAATATCCAGTCATGTAGACAGTCATATTAGGTATGTATGTTTGATCCAATATTTAGAACCAAATTTTTCTAAGTTTCAGAGTTGATTAGCTAACAATAGTAATTCATAGAAAACACATTTTAACATTCTAGAGTTTTAGTGTTAATTTTTAATCTGAGTAAAATAATTCCAATTTATGGCACTGAAAACATGTCTAATTGGACAGAGAAGACTGGAGTCATAGGCTGAATAGCTGCCTGTACAATAAAGAATGTAAAAGAAATCTCAACATATCTTGAAAGGAGGCACAGATTTAAACTAAAGTAGATGAAAGAAAATTAGTAAATGTTATTGTTAAAAAGTAAATGTTAGTGTTAAAAAGCAAGTGGAAAAGAGACTGTTCAGTGTATTTTTTACTACAGCCCTGTATTTTAATTTTTTTTTACTCTAACTGATGTTTTCAAAGGTGATTGTGGGTTATATACTGAGTACAAATCTCTTAGGTTGATAATTTTTTTTTATTTTCCTTTCCTTGTAGCAGGGATATCTGAGGACACCTGCGATTGCCATCAAAATTCTCATAGTTTTCAGAGAAGCATGCAATCATATTGTTAATAGCTCAGTGATTTAATACTTGCTGGCTGACTATAGGTAACATGAATAGTGCTTCAATTCTAACTGTAGAAGTAAAGGGCTTTAGCTTGAAGGGTTTTGCGGAACGTTCTGACAAATTAGAAACATGGATATGGTATATTTTAATGGGTTTACAGTAGAAGTGCTTAACCCAAAGTTAAATAATTTTGATGCAGTAACTCTCTGGGGACTATACATTACAAACTGCTGTTGATCAGTTTACAACTAGCCAGTGTCAATCACAGTTAGAATATCACTGTGCCAATATAATGAGGTAGATGGTTAAGGACCTATGTGCAAGTATTTTTTTTTTTTTTTCTGGGAAAGATATCTAGTATCTGTTCTTGGTTGTCTTCAAGCTTCCATTTGCAAAGTAAGGCATTATCATATAAAAGAACTCTAAGCTTATTTAAGAAGTGTTGTTTATAGTCAGACATTTTTAAGAGATCTGAAATTGTTATATGTGTGCACTGTAGAAAAGTATTTGCTTTTGGAGGTTAGCTCTGATGCAGATTGCTATCAGAAATGTGTGTTCTGTGTGTTGATCATAACTGCATTTTTTTTAGACACTCATAGCTTAATTCCTATTGACACGTGTGGTACAAATTTCCTTAAAAGAAAGAAAGCAACAGTGCCACTGAATGTTAAATGGAATTGTAACTTAGAAAAAAAAACAACTTTTGCTTTTTTTCCCCAGTAGGTTCTTATTTGAAACACGTTAAATAAACTGCACTGAAGTAATTATTGAGTAACAAAAGTTGCTGTATATGTTAGCGTGATATCACTGGTGATGCTGAATTCTTTGGTTCTACCACTTTATTAACACAGTTAGCTGGATATCATTAGTGTTGTATGCTAGTTACATGAAAACAGTTCTGCTATAGAAAGGGCTTAGTATTGGAGGGAGTTATGAGAGGGCAGAAGCATATCGGTGTCATCTTGGAACCGGGCATCTGCTTATGCTTTACTAGAGCTGGATTGATCCACCTCTCCTGAGAGAACCAAAGAGCACTTTCTGAAAAGAAGAATGAGAGAAGTTACAGTGAGGGACCACTAACAACAAAGACCAAAAAAAAGACACAATCCAACATCCAGGGGATTAAATGGCTAAAAATATAAGAGTCAATGGGAAATGCTAAGTGAAACACTCCTGGCAGCATGTGTTGCTGCCTAAAAATAGCCAAGGAAGAATCAAATGCTTTTTCCAAATATATGACAAGCTAAGCAACTGGGAATAATACTTCTTTTCTCCTGCTCCTACCCTCAACTCCTTTCTGCAGTGCTGTGAGCAAGTTGGAATGGATAGGATCAGGAAGCATCTAGCAAGGGGATTTCACAGCTTTGGTAGGACACTGAGAGAAGATGCTACAGGTAAAATGAAGGGGAGGGGAGAATGTGTGGTACCTTGCACATACTGAATATAATTTTTTTTACAGATAACAGAAGTCCCCTTCCTTCACCAAGAAAATGAACACCAACTGTCCAAGAAGTAGGCCCAGGTAGTGACAATGTCCAGACTGAGCGTGCTGTGGAGTATGGGGCAATCCATACTCAGTGGAGGGCTTCCCAGCTCTCACAGAAGTGCTGGGCCTGCACATTCAATCTGACACTTGAGAAAAGGGTCTAGCTCATATTATACAGGTTATTGGCTGAGTTCAAGTATGGAATGGGATGCATCACTCACCAGTGATGCTGTGACTGGTGTTATTTTTTCCAGGGAGAACACCACTACCAGAAAATTCACTGACTGTTCTCACTTAAATAATCACCTGTTAAAGTAGCTCACTACTTACTGTTTAAAGAAGCATTTTCTTATATCTATTTTAAATGCATATCTTCATGCTTCATAGCTTTCTAGAAATATATTGGCTTTTACGAAACAAAGTATTAAATACAAAGTTTTAAATCCATCTAACAGTTTCAGAAACATGAGAAAGAGAAGGATTAAGCAACTCATGGTGCTATAAACCAAACTACTAGTTGTAGTTCTAATAGTTTTGGTTAGTATTATTTGGTTTACAGATCAGTATTCTGATTTGCTTTCAGTTCTTAAAAATTTACCATTTCCAATAGGTTCTTATTTGAAAGAAATTAAATAGAATATACTAAATTAATTTTAAGTGATATGTTACTGAATGTTAGAATGAAGTCCATGCCACTTTACTCTAGCACAAGAATGCCATAGCCACTGTCACAGGAAATTGAAGGTTCATATTCTATTGATGTGTTCCATACCTGAGGCAATTTGTTCACAATTGTTGTGATGCTAAAAGGAAGTATGAAAAATATTTATGCAACCAATCATACATCGATGTACTGACAGGCTTCCAAATGTTCAGGGGGTAACTATAGTTTATATGTTCTTTTTCCAGATCTGAAAAATGAACTATGTTTTCACCATCTAGTCAAGGTACAACATGTAGCCAACCTTACCTAATAAGAACCAGGAAATTTACTTCCAACACATTAAGCAGATTAAGGTAATACCGTACTTTATATTTTAAAACAATATCTTGACAAGCATCTTTCATAGACGTGCATCCTGACAGACTCCATTCACTTTATTTGTCACTAGAATGGCTAAAGTGTTCATGTACGTTATCATATTTTAGGATGTACTGATTCATTTGTGGCTGTGATTGTATGTGTAAGGAATTAGACTGAGTTAGAGAACAATGGCACTAATCACTACAAAGAACAGTCTGAAAATAGAAACCACTGAGGTTTTTTCTTCCCCTCCATGACCAGGGAGTCACAACTCCAAAGAAATAGCAAGCTATCCTTCCAGCAATATGAGCTTTTTTGGTTCACCAAGTTAGACTCTTAAGCATATTTTTGTTTGGAGGGGGTTTTTGGTTGTTTTGTTGTTTGAGTTTTTTTGGGGGGGCAAAGAACCCCCCAAAAAAACCACAAGGCTGAAGATTTGTGTGGCGATATCATTAAGAGGATGTTCACTACTGTTCATGGAGCAAGAGTTTAGTTCAATTCATAATATAAAGTTTTGATGTGCTTCAAGGTGAAAATGAGCAAGAAGCAGGAATTGCCTTTAGAGAAAATCATGGCAACAAAATTTTAAATTCAGTAGAGGTTGTGCTAACCTTTTAACAGATATTTGCTATTTACTGTAAAGAGACATGGAAATGAGATACTTAAAACCACAGACAAGCAGAAGCAGACCGTCAAAGAACTCAACAGAGGAAATAATGGAAGTGAGATTTTGAATCGCTGCTGGTGAACTATTGATATTCCTGTAATGGAGTGAAAATACCGATAGACAGAAGCCCTAAGACTCGATTTGAATCACACTTTCTTGACTCTGTAGGAGCTGTTTAACATAGATTGAGTAATCTGTTGCCTGTCAGGCTTGCTCATGTCATATACACAAATGAAATAAAACTGTTGATTTACTTTCTAAAGGACTGCAAAACCTTCTGTAAGGTAGCCACTACTAATTAGCATCAGAGAGACCAAGCATTTACCTGCCTGAGAAATATGACATTTACTTTCATACTGAAACGTGAAACACGAGGATGGCTGAACAGAAATTAACAGCTTGAAGCAAGCATTAAGTTCATTTATCACATACCTTCACAGACACCTGCTAAGGCAAGCACAAGACATGAAGTTTTTGCTGCTTTTTACAGATGATGATTTTTTTTTTTGCAATGATGGAATTGAGAGATTACATCAATTTAAACTAAACTTGATGAAAAAGAAGTGTGTAAGGATGAACAAGAAATGTGAATTTAAAATGTTGCTGCAGTTGTGTATTGTAATTTTTTAGAAATTAATCTCACACTTCTATGGCAATTTCCTGAAATACAGCACAAAACTGAGCGGTTCTAACCACTAGTTCTACTGCTATTATATGAACAACACCCTTGGACTGTTTTGAAATTGTAGGTGAACATGCTTTCGCAACCTGCCAAAATCAGATCTAGTAGTTTGTTAAGTCAATAATATTTGAAGGTGGTAGCAAGGAATTAGGATGTCCAAAAGTTTTTAGAAAGAATTTTAGCATGACTGTATGCTATGCCTACTCTGCTGTTCATCTGGATTTAGCCAAGCTTGGTTCAAACAGACAGATTTGGAGCTTGCTATGCCTTTAGGAGTTCCCAAAGAAAACCAAACTAGGGCTGCTAGATTCCATTAATCTCAATGCTACAACAGCTATGCTTTGATTTCTACAGAAGTTCTATAGCTGAAAAGTTTTTTGAAAGAAAGAGGAGACACAAACAGTCTGAGGAGAGGGGTGTGAAAAGATGATTTAAAGTATCCTTCCCATCTGCTATTTTGTAGCCCAGGGCAGTATCCCATCAGTTCTTGGCGCCCGGGGAATTCCACCCCTGACCAGCTGCCAATTTGACTCTGAACCACTGACCACCACCCTCTGAGCTTGACAATTCAGCCAGATACCCACCTATTCTGTGGTCTGTCTGTCCAGTTTGGACCTTACCATGTTGTTGGTGAGGAGGACATCATGGGAGACTGTAGCAAAAGCCTTGATAAAAACAAGGCAAATCACATGGTTTTCTCTGGGCAAGTTGTTTTCTCATAGAAAGCAACCAGACTGGTCAAGTGGGACATGCCTTTGATAAATTGACATCGGCTTTTTGCAATGACTTTATTGTCCTTCATGTGCTTCCATAAGCACCTGTTCTTTCTTTCAGGGCATAATTACTCTTCCAGATGTTGAGCACTCAAGATTTCTTTGTATTATAGGTTTTTTTGGTGCATAAGAAAGAGATTAATAAGATTATTAATTTTGCCATAGAAAATATCTGGAGTTGATGTATTCTCTAACTTTTTAACAAAATCCCTTCAGAGTTAAATATTAAAAAAATACAGTAACAGTTTTAATTCTAGTAAAATGTATTAACTAGCTGTTTTAGTAGAATTATATTTAGTAAATTGACAAGTTACATTTTTATGCTTAAATTTGAAGAGAGATTTTGGCCATTTTTGCTTCTGAAAGCTATGGAAAATATAAGAAAAATTCTTATAAAAATGATCTCTTCACTATAACATACTTCTAGATATAACATACTATAACATACTTCAAGTCAGGTTTCAAAGAAATGTTGAGAGCACTGTTTGCCAGAAATACGCCTTTTGTACTCCTGTTCTGAAAGAATTTATCAAGATTTCATATTTTCCTTTATTAACCTATTGAAAGGAAGCTTCTTTTATTTTCAGTATAGAATGCGTTTAGACAATCCCTTAAAATCTTTCTGCTTGCTTATGAACAGGGAAAGTTGAATGTCACTGCTTTGTCAAATATAGGTGAGTGATGTTGCATTATGGTCAGCGGCTGTTTTGAGCCAGTGGGAGCAGTAGACTGGAAAGATATATCTATTTCCAGAACACAGAAACAGGAAAATAAAATAAGGAAAAAAATTGCTATTAAAATTATAGAAGCATCATTCCCCTCCACTGCAAGTCAAAATGCTTACATTAACAATTTATTTCAACTCAATGTGCCTAGGGGCACTTTACTATCCTCTTTTATAGCTCTGGAAACTCTCACAGTCCTTTATAGAACCGGTTTTTGAAATCTACTCATATAAGTTTAGAATCTTTAACTTGTGGCTTGATAGGATGGAGTTTGTAAAGTTCTTAGTGATTCTTTTTGTTGTGCCAGTGTGTAAATTTTGTTGTGCATAATTTTACATAACCAATATGTGAGGAGGGGGGGGAGAAGCCTTGAACTGAATATGCCTTGTTTTCTTTGTGCGCTAAATTGTAAACTCTTGAACTGCAATTGTCAGCTTCTCTCTGAAAGTGCAGTTTGATTTCATCCATCTCAATAGTGGTTAGTAAGTGCTTTGGCAAAGGCTGCAGAGCATATACCTTCATGTACCATGTCTAGCTGCATCTGTTGGTGCTGATCAACTTTTTTCTGTATGGTATTAACATATACAATGTATTAAACATTTTGCATCTTGTTTATGTTTCAAAATCTAGTAACTTATCTGCTGCTTCCAAATAATAAATTAAGAAAGCTGAAGGTTGTCACAGTTGCGTAGATTTCTAGCGTTCTGCTGAGACAGTACCTCACTTGAGCTCAGACTTTTAGTCTTAGGTGCCCTAAATTTCACAATCCTAGAATCACAGAATCATTTAGGTTGTCTTTTAAATACCTCCAGGGATGATGCCTCAATAAGTTCCCTGGACAGCCTGTTCCAATGCTTAATAACTCTCAGTGAAGAAATTTTTCCTATTATCCAATCTAAGACTCCCCATGTGTTACCTGAGGCCATTTCCTCTTGTCCAATTGCTTGTTTTATGGGAGAAGAGACCCAGCCCTACCTCTCTACAACATCCTTTCAGGTAGTTGTTACAAGCGATGAGGTCTGCCCTGAGCCTCCTATTCTCCAGGCTAAACAACTCCAGTTTCCGCAGTTGCCCCTCTTAAGGCTTGTGCTTGAGACCCTTCACCAGCTTCATTGATCTTCTTATCAGAAGCACTATAACTTAACTTTCACTGTTTATTAATTAAAATTATGGAATAATTTCTCTAGTATGATTCCTTTCAGTTAGAAAGTCTCTAAATAATGCCATGTGAAAAGGTATGTTGTTAACAAGTCCAATCACCTGAAACAAAAATTAAATAATGTCTTTCATGTTATGAGATGAAATTAACATTTCCTGGTGAAGTAACTGCTAAATTCAGTGAATTTGCTCCAATTAAAACTTTCTAAACTGACCTCACCTTGACACAAAATACCACAATAAAATTATTTTCTAAATATTCTGATATAAATAATTAAAGCCAGTCAGGAAATACTTTAGTTTAGAGGTATCTGTGCTTAAAGACAGAAGTTCCCAATGATTGATAATAAAACTCTAACTGCATTTTTCCTCAAGGCTCTAATGATTAGCTGCAGTATCTTTCTCAAAGGCCATCTTGAATATTTGCATCCTGGTGCCTCAGCTGTGTTTAATGTAAAGCTGTGCTTTGTTGTGAAAGATGGGAACAGCAGGCATGATTCTGTCAGGAGATGACAAGGCTCTTCATTGTGAAGTTTTCAGTTTAAATGTTAATTCCTGTAGGTATTCCTGTCTGTGTAGCAAGTCCCATGCCAATTCCCATTTATCCATAGCTTGCAGAAGCATAAAAAAGTTTAAAGGTGCTTTCAAGATCTTTTAATGTATAAGGTACTCTGTCTAATAGCTTCTTGAGTACTGGCTGAGTGAAAAATCTATCAACATTTTAGCACATGTGAGGTACTTCAGACTTAAGGCTGTGTATTTGAACAGTCTATGATTTTGTAGTATGTTTTTGGCATCACCATAAGCACATCCCTAACTAAATAAAACGGACACCAGAAACAGAGTTTATTTTTAGTAAGTGCCTATGTGACATGAAACAACGTTCTTCTGGGAAATGAAGCAATGTACACAGAAGAGCTAAAGGACAAAGAGATTATTGGGCTGAGCTCAGGACTACAAGCAAGGAAGTCGCCAGCTAAACAGAAGTCCATGAATATACATACACAGCAGTGCTGTGCTGAACCATATCCACAGCCCTTCTGCCCACATACTCAGACAAGATGACTGAGCAGGAGGACAGGAACTGGCAGAGCAATTTTTTTCTTTGTTGTGCCTCTGAATGCTGTATCAGAGAGAATTCCCTCTTCACTTTTAAACTGAGCTATAAAAAAAAAAAAAAAAGAAGAGGCATTAGGCTGTCTTCCTTGGATTGAACAGTTTAAAAACAGAATGGAAAAGGAACACCTCCTGTGGGTGACTACGGAGTCCTTGTTCAGTTTGTCACTACATTAATGACATTTTTGCTCCACCTACTGGTAGGAAGATGTGGAGCCTTTTGAATTGCCATCAGGCACTTGCGCCTCCTGTACTTGTTCCAGTTAGAAGATCAACTTTCACTATGTAGAAGGAAAGAGAGAAAAAATGTTGTTACCTGTTCCCAAAATTTGGAAGTGACTGAGAAATCCTAATTTTAAGGTGCAAAGAAACATCGTGGCTCAAAATGTCAAAACAGAAGTGTTCCATGTGACAAGGGAGCCTAATGCTCATAATTTTAGGGGCTAAAAAAAAATCAAAATAAGCAAAACAAAATAAAAACCACCTCCAAATACTCTACAATTTAATACTTTAATTTTATAGCTGTTAATTGGTTTATTGTCTAAAATCTATCTTGCTATGGCAAAGTACAAAGCTATTGTCCTTATATCCATCTTCCTTGTAGACTTATTGGCACAAGGTACCTGACAGCCATTCTGAAATGCTGGTGTGATATCAGTGAGCATATCTCACTTCTGATGGCTTGTTTCTTGATTACTAGGTGATGTCAAGAGAAATAGAACTTCAGAGATTATTTGCACAGCTGCTGTGATTAGTTATGTTTGGTTTTAAGCCAGGAGGTTCTCAAAGGTTTCCTCTGCTGTTTCTGAGGTTGTCAGCTCACTGCCTCTCTCTTGTTGGAATGATATCCAACCCTGATTTGTAGGATGTATTGTTTCAGTCTTTCTCACTGGACTGAAGTCAAGGAATAAGCTTCTTTGAGAATCACTGATTTGACAGCTGTAGCCTTCTCTTCTGATTGCAGGCTGAGGTCTTCATGAGGAAACTGTGCAGTAGTATCATAGCACATCTACTACAAGGTTATGTGATGAAATTCATATCACTATGTATATCAGATTGCAGTTTTTCAAATGGGAAAAAAATTACGGGTCTGCTAGAAGCCAACATTTCATTGACATTCTGTAGATACTTCTAGCTGTGTTAGGTACAGTGCTTACTCTGTTTGGACCAGTTTATTTAGATTCATATTAAACCAAGTCCTGTTAATCACACACAAAATCACAGAACAGATAAGATTAGTAGGGATGTTCGGAGATTATCTAGACCAATACTTTTACTGAAGTAGGGTCAACTAGAGCAGGTTGCTCAGGGCTGTGTCCAGTTTGGTTTCGAACATTACCAAAGATAGAATCATAGAATCATAGAATGGCCTGGG
>NW_009699109.1:0-6863 GCF_000703405.1 Apaloderma vittatum | reverse complement strand
CTCAGGAGCTGCTGCCTTCAAAAATCAATGCAGGCACAAGCGAAGCACCTTTCCTGCCTGAAAGACGTTGTATGGTCGCTTTCCAAACGTTCCAGTACCTCCAGCTTTCAGCAGATCCCCGCATCCCTCAGGAAACGAAGGCTCCTGAGTTCTGCGGACCCAGATGAGCCCTCAGGCAGCTCAAAGACCAAATACAGGGACAACCCTCACACCTACTCTGCTTAGGGACACTCCTCTAGTATTGGCTAAAAAGCTATCAGCTTGCACCTAGAATCTCCTCCAGCTGCAGATGTCTGATTATTTATAAACATACAAAGCTACTGGGCAGGTTAAGTGGCAAGTTTAATTAGAGAACTGGAAGCTTCTAGATGGGTGTATTAATTTACTTCCAACGTAGATTCTGTGACATGCTCCTCTCAGCTTCCCTCAGCTTCTTCAGTCCCAGTTTCTATCACCTGGGGGGAAATATAGGTTTTAAGCAATATTTTAAAGGGAAAAAAACCCTGTAATTTGGACAAAGGTTAATCAGTTTGCTAATCACAAGTACCAAAGTATTTCTAAAGGGGTCACCAAATGGTGTATCGACATCTGGTACATAAGGAAAACCCCTCAGTCCTCTGCAGTGAATTTTGAGCAGCAACTTCTGGTTGCTGACCCACAGGAATCCATGCACTTCTTTTAAGAAAACCATAAATGAAGGTTAAGAAAAGCTGAGCAGTCCAGAGGCTCCACATCGTTATTGGAATGTGTTTCTGGCTGGAGATAGTTAAAAATCACTGACTTGGACAAAAGTGGACTTTGGAAGTAAGTTCCTTATGAGCTGCTGTGACTCTCTTACCTGTCTGTCCTCATGACTGTCATACCAGCTGTTGGTAACACCTGAAATTTTGGAGAAAGCTCCAAGATACTGTGAAACACCCTAATAACTTGCATCCCAGATGGAGCTAGAAAGGCATGTCTAGAGGTCTGATAAAAGGTGTAATTCTGTTTACACTTTAACCGTAATTAGATAAATAACTTTGGTATTTGCAGTAATAATAATCACAGAAATAGTTAATGTTTACTTGGAATTACTGTCATTCCGTTTTACAGCTCTCACTTCTCTAGGATGAAAGGAAGTCATTCGCATGTTTGGGTTACTAAACCCTGTTATCAGATCTCTGTTATCAGATCTCTGATTGTGCTTGGCACAGAGCATCTCAAGTGCTGGAATCCTATACTCCCCAACCCGGTATTAGGGCACCAAGCAGCTGATGCTGAATTCCTAAACCGATAGGCCCAGGAATGTCAGTAACAAGAAGAATTATTGACTTTCTCACACACAGTTTGCCTACCTGTTTGGAATACTCTGCTGGCTATTTCAACTGCTACCCTCTCAAGTTGGTTTGCCTTTTTGGCCCAGCATACACAGAGCTTTGTACCAGTAAAATTACTTGTCACTCAATGTGTTTTTTAATAAATACTGATAAGTGTTCACTCCATCCACTGATACACATCTATAAATGTAGGGGTGTTTTGTTAGAGTTGTATTGGGTCGTAGTTTAGCTTAAAACCTGGAGGAGTGTACTAGCTTTGCCCTCTTGCCCTTGCACCACAACTCCTATTCACAGCATTCTGTTTGCCTCAGTCAGGATTTTTATGAGTGTCTTGCATCCTTTTCTAGAAGCATCACACACAATCACTCGGTATTTCTGTCTTCAACGAACAATAATAAAAATGGGTGAACAATACCACAAAGAGCTGTTGGGAGCTGACAGAGGGGAACTGAAATTAAAAAGTGCGATTTCAGTGTTACGCAGAATTGTGTTGAAAAAAGTTTAAGTTTTTCCCTAGGAAGATTTGTGCTTATAAAACAATTGAAAGAAAAATTTTTAAAATCGACCTGGCAGTATCTTTTTATGCTTATATTTGTGCTGAGAAAGTCTCCTTCCTGAGAATATTTTAAAACTATCTTTTGATACACGAGATTCCAACACCTCTGCCACAACCGCATGTCCTTATAGGACACAGGTCTCTGAGGAATGTTCCTGTTATGAAGAGATCCATCATTTAGTATAAAACTGTTAAAAGTGTTCTTGACCTGCTACCCTAACAAATTTCTCTCATTGTTCCCTAATGTAAATAGTGTTTCTCCGTTATGGGTAGAGTGTATAGTATTGTGGCTGTATAATCTTTGCAAGAAGAGAGTTCGACAGCACTTATTTACACAGGGAGTTGAGGTTAATGGAATATTTTTAGTGTTCTTGCATATATATGTAAATAAAAACAACTGTAAAGGAACTACTCTTGGGAGTCTCTTGTACAAGTAGTAGTTATGGAGCTAAAATATTCTCAGTATCAGCATTCTTTTCAATAGACTAACTCTACACTAAATTCAAGTCTCAAGTCCTCACTGGCAAATAAGGTGTTGCTCTCAACTTGCTAATGATCAAGTAAGTATCACTATCCTTTTAGGTAGTGATTATTGGTCTTTGGTTTATCTCAATATTTGTTTTAATTTTGTTTACAGTTATGATCGAAAGCAATTCATCAACACTTCCATCAGATGGGACTTGTGAAGAAGTTTTATCTTCCTGAAAGTCAGGGGTTTTCTGGAATTTAAGAGAATGGGACTTCTGAGCCTCATATGTTTTAAATACGTTGATTTCTTTTTGCAGGTTACAGTTTTGAGTCAGACATTGTTCTCACCTATATTATGCCTGCATGGTGAATGTGTTGCATATTTTTTTTGTCTGCTACTGGCATCCAAATGTGCTTAGCGTTTTCTAGACCCTATTCCTTCTCCAGAAAGCCCTGAGTGCAGCTGGAGAAGAAGGGTTGTTTTAATAACAGATTTGCTTTTTAAATTATTTGACTTTTGGAGCTCACTTAAATATTCCTTTTTGCACAGCCACAAGTGTTTCCAAACCAGTCTGCTTTGCCTAAGGCTGCACCCAGCTGCACTGCTTCACTTTGTGCTAAAACACGTTTACCCTACTCTGCAGCTGTCGATCTTTTGCTTAGCTATAATGGACCTGAAGTAAACCAAGTATCTTCTCCAAATTCTTCACAATTAAACATCGCCTTTCCAGTCCGAGAAACTTGTTGATGTCTTTTTCTAACTTCGGAAAACAAAACGTTTTACACTTCAGAAGGACAAACTATCAAATGTAACAGCCCTTCACAACTGGAGCCCACCTGGGGCAGAGACCTTCGCATCCACGGCTGTGTGGCTGATTGCTTCTTCCACCGCTATCGTGTCCTTTCCACACCTTTCCAGTTTGCCTAATCTGTCTGCCTTGTTCTCCCTCCCTCATAAGCCGTCAGCAGCACTAACTGGCTCAGATACACACCTCCCTCCCCAAATAGAAAATGGACAGATGTCTGCTACAGCAATGAAACTCTGTGTTGAGGCTTTTGTTCTGCTTGTTGTATATTTATAACCAGCAAAACTGTGCAGCATCCTATACCCATAGTATGGGATCAGTCACAGAGGAGACCTGCTCTACTTGATCTGAAGGCATCTAACCCATTTTTCCCTCATGGGGGCTTAAATCTCCCTAATTTTCTTTTTTTTCTTTCTTTTTTTTTGAGGTGTTACGCAACCCTTGACCACAGCTTAAGAACCTAAGACTTCATTACCTATTTTTACCCCTATTTTTTTACCTGCTCTACTTGATCTGAAGGCATCTAACCCATTTTTCCCTCATGGGGGCTTAAATCTCCCTAATTTTCTTTTTTTTCTTTCTTTTTTTTTGAGGTGTTACGCAACCCTTGACCACAGCTTAAGAACCTAAGACTTCATTACCTATTTTTACTCCTATTTTTTCACCCCTAAAAGACATAATGCCACTTTTTTGTAGTACTTTTACTGAAAGAATTTACATTACCCTTTCTTCCCCCAAAATCATTATGCTAGCTGCTGAAGTTACAAAAGAAAAAAAAACTTAGCAACCTGCTTGCATTTTGGTCCTTCCTTCCATAAGTAGTCCCTAAATCACAGGCTGAGTGCCCCTAACACAGGCACCACATTCCCCTTTCACAGTGAGGCAGTGAGCACTACCTCCCACAGGGCTAAAGGAACCCATCCTGCCTAAGGCTTTAGAAGCAATTTGTCCTCCCCCTGTTGGCCAGGGCCTTGCCCCTAGCCTGAGGTGGAGGAGCTGGAGACACACTTGGGGACATTTGCTGACCAACTGTCCTGCCGGACTCACACCAGGTGGCACTGGTGGTTTTCACTGTACGCACACACTCTTCCGCCTTCCACAACACTAAAACTGGTGTGTGCCAGACTTAAAAACTGATTTTTTTCAATCTTCACCGCTTTCTGAATCCCTAATTTTTTCCTATTTGAAGAGCAGACCTACTCAGATATTTTTGGTTTGTAGAACTTGCTTTTCTGTGTCATTCTGGGCAGTCACCAGAGCAGCATCCTGTGGACCCCCAGGACTGTAGACAACATATTTAAGCTGCCAATCAAGTCAGTACCTAGTGAAAGGGTGGCGTTTGGACAAGAACAAAGAGAGAGTCAGATCTTTTAAGACTACAAAAAAAATCATGGTAGAACAGAGGTGTTTATCCTTTTTAAACCTTGAATTAAATTACATAAAATAATTCCCACTCGCAACTCTGATCAATACATAAATTAATATGTAATCCTCCCTCTTTCACTGTGCTCCGTTACTGCCTTTATCTCCTCCATATACTACTGCCTTCTGATGGTGGATGTTCTTGTAAACTTGCTTAAATTTGCTAGGATGGGGTGTTTCAACTTGATTTGTTTCTTCTGTGCACAATATTCTCTACCGACTCCACTCTTATAATCTATTTCAAATTTCCAGCAACTGAAGGGAGGGTTTGTTTGCTTTTGAAGGAACAATTAAAGAGCAGTTTAAAGATAAATTGAAAAGTAAGTTACAATAGAATTAGTTATCCCTCAAAATAGTTACATTTTCTTGACACTTATACCACTGAAATTATCCTTAAACATCAAAAAGTTTTAACCAGGCAACGGCTCTAAGAGTTCCCTACTGCCTTTCAGTTATTGGCACCCACTTGGCTTTACTTGTCTTACCCAACCTTAAATTAGGCCAGATGAATTTACAAGGTCAGCATATCAAATTACTAGATGATTATAAATTCTCTATTTCTATGCAAGGGCTCTCCTTTGAGGATACGCAACATTCCCTAAAGTAAGGATCAAATAAATGGCAAACATGATTGAAGTCAGATAGAAGTAGCAGTTATTGTTCTGTTGAATACAAAGAGGAGTAGGGAGTGTTCCATGTATCCAGACCAGTCATACATACACTCCTATCCCATTTGCCCTCCAAAAAACCCAACCATTCCTGTGCAAAACTAGCGACTTTCAAGTGAAAAGGCAATGAAATACAGGAAAAGATTATATCATTCCACCACTTTTCCATTTTAAAATATAGCATCTTGAAGAGAAACAGTGCTACTGTCTGCTGACAACTGGTAGGTGAAGAAGGAGACTCATTCCCTGTCGCTGGCTGCCAGCTTCTTTTCCAGTTTCAACTCCATGAAAACTGAATCTCCAACTTACAAAAAGAAATGTCTTTAAAATAGAACACAAGTGTCAGGTTCCTAGAAATAATCACATAGTTTCAGCAGCCTCTGCCATGTCATAGCACAAGAGGGGCAATTATTTAATTGTTAACAAAAACTCCTACAGGAGTGTCAAAATCCAACAGAAGAGGCAAGACACGCCCACTCAGAGGTTATCTATTTCTGTTGTCAATATTGCCCCTCATTCCCAGCCAGAGCAGACATAGTGGTCCTGGCTACTCCCAAAATCTACTTAGAGGAAGGTTCTCCAAGTATAGCAATGCTCAGCAAGTATCTAAAAAGCCTGCCACTCTCTCGAACAGGTGTGCTAGGTTGAGGGGGCACTATGAAATTCTGAGCCCTTGTGTGTTTGCTAATCCTAAAATCCCTAACTGTAGCTGTTTCTTTCTAGTGAGAGACCTTCACAAGGCCCCAAGTAAATCAGGGACAAGGCTAAAAAAGAAACTAGAGCTCCTTAGGAACAGAAGAGGCTCCTTATATACATATTCTGAAAGCACAATCTTATACTATTTAAAACAATCTATTTATAAAGCCTTCATGGATCTTTAAATATGAGAAGCACTTCAAAAATTAGATTGATTTATAATTTCGGCAACAGACATTGTTTATCACAAGACTGATGCTGCAACATTAGAAGATCAAACTAATGACCATTACCAAGTGGATAGTTAACCATCAGGTTAACCATTAGTTCTACTAGCAGGAGAAGGCATTCCGAGACTACCCAGTGCTTAGAAGTTCATTGCAGACACGACAGAAGAATCAGGCATTAAAATGACAAGCAGTGCAAAATTCTTTTCCCAGCTCATGTTAAGAAGAAAAAGGTTTAAGCTATCCTAGTGTTCCTGCATGTAGTGAGAAACGTGGAGTTTTTAAATTATTTTCTACAGAACAAATTTTGCTATTAGCTCTAGAGTAGCCTCAAAATTCTTACGATGCATGCCAGTATGCTACAGTCCTGTTCCACCAGCCCACGTGCATCCCTGCAGAGGTGGCATACAAATACGGAATCACTATCATTTAAAACAGATTTGCCGTTTATTAGTGCAGTACACAGATCCAGCTTTGGGAAAATAAATCCTCTTTCCTTATCCACCTTAAACACCTGCTGCTGTGGCAAATGGAAGCCTCTCTAGTATAGAACCAGTGTCAGCTAAACATACCAAATGAAACGATATAAAGCAAGGTCTAAGCTTCTGCACCAGCAGCGGTTCCCAACCATATGTCACCACATGTTTTATGCTTTAATTATTATTGCTACTAAAGCTACTGGGAGGACTCGAAGCCACACTGCG
>NW_009699108.1:0-770 GCF_000703405.1 Apaloderma vittatum | reverse complement strand
CCATAGCTGACCTAGGGCTGAGCATCTCAGACCACAGTTAAACCCTGCAGGTATTGGTTTGGAGAAAAAAATAACATGAGCTTTGTTTAAGAGATGGGGAAACAGAGACACAGAGCAATTTGAAGACTCTGTATTGGACACTCAGAGTAACATAGTTATACCAAGTCCATGAAACAAGGTTTTTATCACCATAGTTTGGTTTTAACAGGCTGCAAGTAAGGCTTAAAACTTCTGCCTTGAGCTTATGGGGAGCTGAGATGTCTTTACCTATTACAGGACTTAGGTGTAACATGATTTGAAGTGGATCACAGAATCACAGAATCACAGAATGTTAGGGACTGGAAGGGACCTCAAGAGATCATCTAGTCAAATCCTCCCACCGGAGCAGGAACACCTAGATGATGTTACACAGGAAGGCATTGCCTCCAGAGAAGGAGACTCCACCACCTCCCTGGGCAGCCTGTTCCAGTGTTCTGTTACTCTTACTGAGAAGAAGTTTCTTCTCAAATTTAGGTGGAAGTAGTTGCAATAAGTCTGGAAGGAAAGTCCTCCATCTCATTGATAGACACCTCTGAAAGACTGTTTTGCAGCACCCAAAAGCAGTGGAGAAGCCATAGGATGGATGAGATGCTGTGCCTTCACTTCCTCTCTTTTCCCTGCTGGGGTAAGGGACATGGGAGTTCTCCCAAAGTCATCAGCATTTTTCTACCCTATGTTTCTACAAGTGAGGTCAGACAAAGCTCTCAAGAAGTGCAGGAATGTGCAGGGAG
>NW_009699107.1:1281-35021 GCF_000703405.1 Apaloderma vittatum | reverse complement strand
CGAGCCCACCGCGGCCGGGAGGGATTTTCCCACCCGAGCGGGACTGTTTCGTGCGAAGCAGCCCTACACCTCGCAGCAGCGATTTCGGATGTTCCCGCAGTGCGAACCAGACGCTTTCCCTCCAACGGGAGCGTAAGGGGGGACTAAAGCAGTTCCCCGTTGTAGTTGGGCAGGGTAAAGAGCAGCGCCAACACTGCTCTGAGTGGTGCAAATCTTCTATCAATTCCTGGGCTAGTCTCAGGAGAGCTTAAGTCGTTTCAGTGCTCTACACCTTCTCCCCTGGGCCAACACAGCCCTTTGCCAGGCTAAAGGGACCAGCGTCGGGGGGTACAGTTTGCTGGCAGCTGTAGGGCCTGAGGTGCTTGAGTGAGCTCTCCCACATCCCATTGCATGGGTGGACTTGTATGAAGAATGTCAAATAATGGTAGCAGGGTGTCATAGCATAAATTGCCAAGAATTTTGGAAAACAGGCTGGATGCTGTCTTTCATGGTTTCCTCCATTATGACAAATGTATGCCAATAAGCATCAGAAAGAATAACGATAACTTCTCTATTAATAGTACAAGTCAAATGTGATGGCTCTAATGAACATATGTGATAGTGATATTGGAAATACACACTATGCGATACATAAAGCTTTTATACACCTCAGATCAGGAATTAAATGCAAATTTGAAATCTGTGTCTGATATACTGCAATGAATTCTGCATTATATATAATGATGTATACACATTTTGAAAGGTCATTTAGTGCAAAGCTGAACATGTATCATGTGTGCAACACCTGCTAATGAGGGTAGATGTACTTCCCCTTACTAGTCTGTGCACGAATTCTTGATGAAACAGATCAGTACTGAAAACAGAGACTACTCTTCCAGAGATTTTGAGCTGTTCTGGTTTCCCTTTGATCTATCTCATGCTCTGTCTCAGATGCATACAAGAACTTTCCTCTGACTTTAATTCACAAGCCTGTGGGGCTTTCATTTTAAAGGAGTAGTACTGAAAGTGCGGACAAAATAATTATCTTGTAGTTGCACTGTAGTCTTGGACTTAGTGTTGTGGAACACGTCGATGCCTAAAGTATATGTGATTGTCTACACTTTACATTTTGAATATACATGAAACTGTGTGGCTGTATGAGTATTATTTATTTTATAGGGCTTTGTAATTTGTATATGTGTATGAAATATGATGAATTAACTAACACACTTTGCATTTAATGTATTCAAAACTTATATGGAGGCATTTGTATTTAATTGCTTGAAATTGTCTGTGTTTGGTTTGAAAAGAAGAGTGGAGAGGCATTTGTGTTTGCTGGACTGCAGTTGAACTATGATTTTCATTGACACTGGCTAAGTCCTTAGAGATTTTGTCCTTCACGTTTGTCCAGTCGAGTCCTTTAGTATATATTGTGACCATTTCTCTTGTGTTTGTTTAGTAAGACACAATATGTGTGTGGTCATATATAGTGGGAGATAATATTTCCTGTAGTCTGTAAAACACCTTGATACCTTCTGGAGGAAAGTTGTTTTGGTACTGAATGTATGATAACAGTGAGATTATTGGCATGATGGAACAAAAAACACCCTGAAAATTAATTCTTATTGCTTGAAGATGCTGGTTCAGTGAGAATTTTTCATTACAAGACCAAGATATTATTTTGAATAGTGTATTTAAGTGTCTTGAAATTATCACTTTTAATATGCAAAAAACATTAAGTGCTGTACTGTGTTTCTGAATCATCTTGTAAACATTAGCTGAATTTCTTTATTCAGTTCATGAGATAATATTTATTGTCTGTTCTCAGTTTTACACTTCCTGGTGATATAAAACTACTTAACATCTGCATGAAACTGATCACAGATGAGGTTTTGCAGTTACGGTCTTTCCGTGTGATTTATGCCCTTTTTGAAATATTGGGTAAAGAAATTCAAACAAGGAAACCACAAGAGTTTAAACAAGAGGTTGATTCAGTAGTTTTGTGGTTTCAAAATGTAAATCACTGCACTATTTGGATTAACTGGGGAACTAATACCCAGAGGATTTTTTTTTAATTTGTTTTTTTTAAAGGAGCCAGAGAGACTTACGTGTTTAGTGTGGTGTGGGAGGACTGTTGATGAGGCTAGGTAGGTGGTTTTATTTCTGGTTTATGTTAGTCATTCCATAACAAAAAGTATAGTACTCTATAATGCTCAGCATATTCTTCTGAAAGTCTGCTTTATTTATTCATGTCTGTTTGGGACACGGACGTCTTAGTTTGGATACTAAGAGATTTCTCTTTTTAATGCAAAAACTGTTCTCTCCTATCCTTCTCTACCTATGTCCCTTCAAGGAACCATCATGGTTTACTAGGGCCCTATCAGCAATACTCAATAAAGGCGATTAGCCTTTGCATTCATGGTCAGAGAATTCAGCCTTTAAACCATTCTTCATGAAAGGTCAAGATGAAATGGTTTTAAAGTAACGTATATGCAAATTCCTTTCCTCTATGTTCTTATTGTGGGATTTCCTCTCCATCTCCCAATATGTATAAGGACTAGATAGAGTCCAGGAGACTGGATAGGATTCCGCACATAAGATGGACGTAGAAAAAAGGTCAAGACAACAGCAGTGCTCTCAGTATACGCTTTAGAAATCATTCCTATACTATCATTACCAAGGAACAGTACTAACCTGTGGCTGAGCTTTTTGACAATGTACATTGCAGGTTTGCTGTTTTCTTTAAACATAAAATACATCAAAATCTGAAGGCTCGGTTAAAGGGAAAAAAAGCACTTTATCTTCCTGTTCTCTATAGCTTTTGGGATAAATATTGTTGTGTTTTCCTCTGACATTGTATTGTACATTTTAAAAAATAGATATATGAGATTTACATAAAGGTTAGCAACACATTTCTTTCTTCCTGAAAAGGAAGAGGTTAGTGTGTGATGCTACTGTAAGCTGCGTTATTTCTATATGTCTAAATGTAAGACTTGGAGACAATGTATAACTCATGCTAGAGTCTTTCAAAGATAAGTCAGTCTGATGTGAAGACATATTTGGGAATCCCAGTCATGCTTTTTTACTCTGTCCTTTAATTTTTTGGAGGTTGATATCACCTTCTTAAGCTCCCGATTAGACCATAAGCAAGCTTGATTATAAGGTATTATGGCAGAAATGTCACAAGAGACTTTTCCTGTGAAATCACTTTACCTTGTGGTATTTTATATGAACTTTGTAAATCCATGTCAAACATAGTTGTTTCTACATCCTCGAAGTATCCCGTGTTCCAAAGCACAAAGATAAGGATCCAAATATGAAGGAAAAAGCACACTGAGTTATGAATAGACTCTTTTCTCACTTTGACATGGAAGTTCCAGGGACTTCTCCATAGGAAAACCACTCATTTTCTTCTCTCTTACTTCAAAAGAAAGCTGGAGAACATGGCCTAGAAGTTGTGCAATTGTCTTTATTTTTAAATATTCTGTGCATCTAAAGAGCTTACAGAAACCCACTTAATGACCTGTTGTACTTCTGGATTCAGCCATATACAATGCCATTGTAAAGCCAGAATTACTTAGCAGTCCACGGCTGAAGATAGACATTTATCCACTAAGCCATCAGATCCTTGACTAATTCTAAGATATTGCATACTGACTCTTTGTTCTAGAACAAAACCCTTCTTTGTGAAGAAAGGTATCGTGAGGTTGCTATCCACGAGTCCTGGGTTTTGTTCCTTGTCACAGGACGGTAGGACTGTTGGCTAAGGCACAGCAGTGATGTGAGGCTTTATTGCCAGTTAGCAGTGTTACTGCAGCTAATCACACAAGGCTAGATTTACAGAGGTACTGAGTAAGTCAAAGCAAGCTTGTGGTGTTCAACAACTTTAATCAAAAAAGTGTATTCTATACGTACCGTCTTTCTTATAGCTTTAGATAACAGATGCAGTAGGATCGTGTAATTTAACTTCTGTGTATTTGCGCTGCTTGAAAAGTACTATCTGAGGACAGAGTCTGCTTGAAAAGTACTACATGAGGACAGAGTATTTCTGCAATTTTAAATTAGCAGTACTTTGCCAAATCAGTGCAGTTACATCAGCAGAAAGACATCAGTGATATGTCTAAAAATCAGTGCCACAAGCAGTAGAATGCCTCAGGCATAAAAATCTGGTCTTCAGCCATATTTCTCTGTTTTATCGGTCCTCCTCAGCTCATCTGGGCAGCGTGGTCTGGAATTTATAGGTTCCACCTTCCTGCTCCTACAGCTCTTGAACAGACAAATTATGTTAGCAAAGAGAGGCTGCCACTACTGAAAAATCACTTCCTTTCCAATTTGTAAAAAGGTAATTGTGTACATTTAATGGAAGCACATAAACTGAAGACATAATTAATTTGAATTTGTACTTTCTAAATACATTGTTCTTTTTACCATGATCAGGATGGAAAGTGCAGATTTCTCTGTGTGGAAAACACATCTACACAGATATTTTTTGCTATTTTCATTCTTCAAGATCAGTGTTAATAATACTTGTAAGTCTCAGTTATGCAGGTCATTTTCTACTCAAAACTGTTCATAAGGTATTTTGAGTTGGATTCAAGAAAGGAGAAAAACTTGCTGACTTGATATTGAACACAAGCAATGCAATTGCCCTAGTTCAGTGCCTACATGGAAAAACAACTATTTAAAATTAACAAAAATTTAAAAAATTAAAATCAGCATAGGTTTTAATTCAGGAAAACGTAGTGGAAAATCAGTTTAATTCAAAATAGCAAAATTATCTGATCCGTACATTTGTAGTTGTGATGTGTTGGGACCTGTAGCTGAGAAAAAATGCCACAAACCACTGAAATTACAGGTGGCATTCTTACCTAGTGAAGTTATTTGGTAATACTAAATTATAGTATTTATCTTTAAAGCTAGTCTACATGTGCAAAGCATTCCATAAATGGCCCTGCCTTTTAAGTAGTTGAAAATGAGTAAATTAACTGTGTTGGAAGAAGGTTTCGTGTTTGCTCCACTTGGGCTTGCATTTAACAAATTACCAAAATATATAAAACAAACAAAAGTAAAAAAATTGATAGAGGCTTTGCTGCTTTATAAGCTAGTACGTTCCTGCACATAGATCAACAGAGATTACAAAAGCTGAAAGGCAATCTAAAATTTCAGGAGTTGCCTATAATATAGAAGAAGAAAGCTAGTTGAACCAAGCCTCAGTTTTACATCACATTCAATTTAAAGATTTACATCTTAAAGGATGTTAAATGAGAACTCAGAAAGGTGCCTAGCCATCACACCTCCAGCCCCCATGCTGTGTGCTGGGAGGGGATTGGAGCTGGGGAGTGCTTTCTGTCTTTCCTAGTTGCACTTGTGGCTTGGGCATAAATGTGCTTTGGCTATAAGTAGCTTTGGAAGCAGTCAAGCCATTAACAGGCTCATTACGAGAGCTTGAAGTCCTGTGTTTTCCAGGAACATTCATTATTTAAAGGAGCTGCTACAAGGAAGGTGCTGATAGTGCAACAGAGGCTCAGTCCTGGAAACCAATCTGCAAAGACCCTGCATCACCCACCAGGCACTGAGCCTCTGCAGATGCCTCGGTTTTCCTGAGTAATGCTGCTTAGGCATGTCACACTAATGACTAAAGCATTTGCTTGCATATTTCCCATCTGGACTGAAAGGAGTATTTTAGGATTTGTCCTGCTTAGAGGCATTGATATTTGTCTGCCAGATATGTCAAATTCTCCTGAGGACTGCAATCTAGTGAGAGTGCTCAAAAGATAAATTCTCTGCAAGTGTGAGTTCAGCACACAATCGTAGCCCAAATAATTTTCATTTGGTAGATGGACTAACAAGATAAAAATGCCTAGGTCTTCCCTTTAATATTTATATTATTTTATTTTTTTTTTTACCATTAGCTTAAACTACATGTATTTTTACCAATAAAAGGTGATTATGGCATAACTTGGAGGGTTTGTTTCTCTTTTGAAGAAAAGATTGGCCCAATTTTCTGTACTCAGCGATTGCTTCATCCAGTAGAACATTTAAGAATGTGAATCTCAGTCCAGTAGAGAAATTCCTGTCAAGGTTGCAAGGCTTTGGGAGATATCATCATCATAGAATCATAGAAAGGCCTAGGCTGGAAGGGACCTTAGAGATCATTTAATCCAACCTCCCTCATGGGAAGGGATGCCTCTCAACTAGATCAGGCACGTAAGGTTTCAGTTTGCATCTTTTTTATTTTATTTTATTTTATTTGGGTGGCAATTTGTCTTGGCTCATTCAAGAGCCTCCCTGCTGAGCAGGCTGGCTGTTGTAAATCCCATTCACCAGGTAATATATGTGTGAGGAAGGAAGTTGAATGATCTATGCCTCATTTAGTGGTAGAGAGTGTTTCAGAATGCATTACATAGAGACTGGAAGTTTTTCCAAGACAACTACTTAGCCTTAAAGCTGAAACTCATGGCATCATTTATTACTTTCAATAGTTTGAAAATTAGCTGTGAACAAGTACAAAGTAGGAGCTACTCACTATAAAAATACAATCCTCTAAAACGACACAAAATCCCAATCCTCTCTGAAGTTTAGAAGAGTGCAGGCAAAAAAAGAAAAAGACAAAATCCGGGGCTAAAATCCATCTGTGCTTTGTTTCGCTTGAGTCATCACCAACAGATGGCAAATACTCTGTAGAAATTGCTCAGCTGAGTTACTCCTGTTTGTGGAGTACCTAAGGCATCTACCTTTATTTTTAACCTTATACTCTTTGTCAGAAACTCGGTTTCCTCTGGATATTCAGATAGGTATCAGCATGTAGGCTTGTGCATAATTATGCCTTCAGACATAGTATTTGTTATGTGAATATCGGTAATAATTATCTTCTCTTTTATTTCTTCTGAAACAGTAGGTTTCAGTCCTAACACAAGACTGCCTAACTGTGTTGAACTTTATAGGTGGTTGCAAAAATAGCTGGCAACAAGCTGGTATTGACTGTCACTTTCTGTAGGACTCAAGTTGACATCTACTATTTCAGATATACTTCAGTTTAGAAATATTCTATGTGCCATTTCCCAGTGACTTCTGCAGCTGAGACATGAGATGAATGCAAAAACTGTCTATCACATAGACACATGCTCCCACTTAATCTTCACTCAGGGAAAATTATTACTCCATTTCATCAATGTTTTATTAGATTTTCCTGAAAAAGTCATCAAAAGAATATAATTCTTCAGAGACTAACAACAAGTTAGCTAGCATGTGCTGTTTCCGCAATGCTGGCATTGGCATTCTCGTTTCTGTAAGTATATCTTGATTTCAGGGGAGCGAGATAACATTTTTAGAATTTATCTCATACTTTCCTTCGTTTCTCCCCCAACTCATTACGAGATGCAAGTGAGTATGTGATTGGGAAATGATCTATTTGCCCAGAAGAGACCTCTACCTAGTTAAGCTCCCTATTTTGTTCAGTATTAATTTAGATGAGGTAGATAATATTCAGTGTTCATGTAAATATGTCATCTACCCAGTCTACCGAGACCACTTGTGCTATTGCTTAATAAAATTATGAGTAGTGTCTCTGTGTCTCATCATAAAATTTCCATCATACTGCTGACAGGCATAAAGCAGAAGGCACCCTTTGGCAAGGTGCTGTCTGTCCTATTGAACTTGGACTTTTGTAAGCCCTGATCAATAGATGAATGTATCCGGTAGGCAGCAAAGTGTAGCATGATGAGAAGAGCAACGAGGGAAGCTCCTAGGAGAGCTGCACTGAAGCCTAGCACCTGATATGTCAAGAATTATAGATTATATTGAGTAAAATTAATTTCAGTTTTGGGCATATGCTGCTGCGTCAGACTACAATGCTATTTTTTTGTAACAGACACACAGAGCTTGCTAGCATAATTTTAGAATAGCCAAGCAGAATGTAAAGATTTTTGAGTCGAAAAGGAAGGCTGAGTGGTACAATAACACGAGAGCACAGAGATTGTGTGCTGAGCTGGTGGCAGACGGATTCAAAATGGCTGTATGGCTGTCTGCACTATTGTTCATGTTGATGCCTCACCTTAATTATTCACAGATTTAGCACTATGTTTTGCAATATTTAAAAAACAAGATGACTGGGGGTTTGTGCATATGAACATTTAAATGCATATGAAAATTGGTTGTAATTTATTTCTCTAGATGTTAGGAAACTCGAATACTCAGAAAATTTGTAGGAAGCATGTATCTGCGGGCATGGGCTTGCATAGGAGGAGCTAGAAGCGGAAAAATCTGAGAACCTGTGAAAGGAGCTGATGTTGCTATTGTGAACATGAGCTGGATGATGTTAAGCCAGATACTGTCTCACTGTCCCACTGAACTGGTATGTGATTTGTTTTTTATGTTTCTGATCTAAGTATAGGATCAAAACACGCAGTCCTGGGCATGGCAGATTTCCCCTACACCTATAGTTAGGATTCATTTCACTCAGCTTTCACTGGATATTATTTTAGGGAAAACTTCTCCTCTCCTGTTGAACAGGAGTACTTTTCTGTTTCTCATAATGCTAAATAACTTTTTTGCTACCTTGCCCTTTAATAAGGAGCTGATGGTATTAGCAGAGACTAGCAATTACAGGTATCAATATTGTTTCTGTCTGTGGAGAAGATAGCTTAAGTCTGCTCTTAAAAGTAATAAAATAAATCGACTTAGATTTGTCTTATGATGCTGTTGTGATTTTTCTTTAAAACAGAAATCGTCTTAGATTGCAATTTCTACGACACTATCACCACATCTTTGTCTACATGCATGAGGACTCGTTTACATTTTAAATTACCAATTTTAAATAATTTATCACAATGCCAAAAAGTTCTATATCATTGATATGTAAATGCTTCCTGCATCTCCATGGGATTTCCCCCAGATAAAACCAATATCATGAAGAGGAAAGGAGCAGTAAAGGATGAAGAGATTGAAGAAGCCAGTAGCACAATGTGAACCAAATGAAGGTGCCTTCCACTGTCTTACCCAAGACGGTTCAATACAGTTCTGTGCTTTTTCTTCACCCTTATCTGACCTGCCAACAAGTTGCACAGACTGAGCATGCTCAACTTTTCTAGTAATGGTAGCGTTTCAATTTTAGGGGGCACAAACACTTTTAAATCAAGATCCAAACCAAATTGCAGCTGAATCAGCAGCAGTGCGGAGGAAGTAAGCCCCCTTGGAGGGCTGGCAGTGGGCACCTGGTAGCTGGAGCATCTTAAATTGGATCATCGCTCACAAAACAGGAATGAACAACCAAAGCACTAAGTACTCCTTCTGCATATAATATTTTTCAGAGTTTGTGTATACCCTTAGTTGCCACCATTCACTTGATTCCAGAATTTGGCCCAAGAATCATGACAGAAGGGCAGGTGGTTTGTACATACTTCACACAATTTGCCTGCTTGCTGCAGAAGGTTATGAGGGTGGTCTTTCTTCTTGCTTTCTTTGTTATTGTCATTTGAAGTCTAGTTTAAAGAAAGAGGTCTAAAATTGGCTGAATGTTGTTTTTCTTCTGACCTTGTAAAATAGGAAAAAGTCTGGAAGTTTCATTATGAAAAGAACGTTTTCTACACGAGGAAGTTAAATACATATTTCCACTTCAGATAAAAGCCCAGTTCCCCTTACCTTGTATTGATTGGGTGTTCAGTCATATGTATTTTTACCCCAGTAACACAGAAAGAATTGCTCTTTGCTAAAGAATTTCTCTGAAATAGATTTAAATGTAACCCTAGTGCACAAAACATGAAACAAGAAAACACAGTTAAACTTTTAAAACAATCAATTTTGTTCTGCGCACAGCAATTGCTTCTGCTGTTTCAGGAATAAAGTTTACCGCTGTTGGAAACTTGTAAAAAGTCAAATGTGTTCCTGTAAAATGCCTTGTCAACTGCAAGTAAATAAGACCACACCTTTCAAGAACGAGACATCTCCTTATTTTAGTATCAATAAGGTTTGTATCCTAAAAACCTGCTTAGAAGTAGTTAGAAAAATGTGGCTTGAATGAAGAGAAGGAAATACTATATTCCTACGGAGCAAGGAAATCCTGCTTATTGACTTTCTGAAATGCCTCGACTAGAATACACAGAATTCGACTGTTCATCTCACAGGGAGCTGAGAGATGCCTATATCCAAAAGTTGAACTGGGATTAATATGGATGTCTTTGTGATTGTTATTACACTTCAATATAATTAATCCTTATATCAGTACAAGTTGTATCACAATTAAGTCTAATGACAGACAAAACCACTGTTTTTTACATTAAAAAACCCCACTTCTGTGAATCTTATGAGGGAAGAAGAGGAAGGAGGAGGAAGAATTACCTGTCTGCTCCTTTTATTCTTTTTCAATCTAGAGCTAATTAAAATTGCTTATTTTTTTAAAATACAAAATATACCTTAAAAAAACATATGTTTTAAAAGAGAAGTAAAATTGTAATTCATCCCTCATTTACAGTCATTATCAGGGCCAGTTTGACGGGTAGTTTGCTTTTATTGGTACCCTCTTCTGAAAAACCAAACAAATGAAAGCCTCAAAGCTATAAATTTTCACAGGCCAGGGCTAAGAATGAGATGGAAGTGCTGTTTACTGGGATATATCAGGTGCTACTAACAGAATTCCAATACCAAAGGTTAATAATATCATCATCAGTAGTTCTTGAAAGAGACCTGACTGCCTAAAGACAACTTAATTTTAAACACTGAGACAAGTCAATCAGTATACACCTAAAAATATGCATTAAGGGATGCAGTCTGCATACATTACAGCCTTATTTTTTCTTTCTAACCTGTGATATCTTCAATTCTTTTGTTCACTTGTTCAGGAACATGTGTATGGGTCTTCTTGTTGCTGGTCACTGGGTAGAGAAAGAATGTTTCTAGGGGATAGTCAGAGCACAGAGAAATAGCTTTCCACTCAAAATTCTGCAATTTCCAACCTAACGTTAAACCATCTCTCTCACCAGGCTATTTTTTCTGGTGATAGGGGGATACTGATGAGTTGAAAATGTAAATGTCAGCTCAGCCAATGTACACTGACTGGCCTGAGAGGTTAGAAGGTGGGTCTATTTTCCTATTTTTACATTTTGTAGTATCAGAACTCATATCCTGTAACATCTAAAGTGGCTAATGGCACAGTAGAAAGTGAAACACAGAGAAGTCAGGAAAACTGTCTCAGTGCTCTTGAGAGCACTATCCTGGATCATGACTAAATGGATGTTTCTGACCAAGTGCTGACAATTTTGGTGGGGCTATGTGGAGCAATAAATATATGGAACTTTTTTTTTAAAATTAAAATGCCTATTATGAGTTCCAAATGTATTTTTATTTGTATTTCATGGAATCCAGTGTTGATGGTGCAGGGAGGAACCCAGTTCTGCTTTGACACTCTTTGTTACACTTTTTGCTCTGAATATGCTATGATTACATTTATTATGTGAGCACATATCCACAGAGTCTGGTAGATAAGGCATTTCTGTTCATGGTCATAGGGTAAATTAAGAAAAGTATTATTTCATCTGCATTGTCTATCAGCCTCAGAAAGAAAATAACTCTAGATGTTTTAAGTCACATGGAAAAATAAGATTTATGGAAGATAACATAGCTACTCATTGACTCCCAGAAAGCAGTACAGCAAATATGATTTTGGGTGTGATTTAGAATATAACAAATTCAGGAAAGTCCTAGTTTTATCAAGGACATTGGTCTTTGGATGAGGCATCTACTACCACTTTGCAAAACCTGTTCCAGTGTTCACCACTGTCATTGTAAAAAAATTCTTCCTTGCATCTGGTCTAAATCTATGCTTTTCTAGTTCAAAACCACTACCCCTTGTCCTACTGCAACAGGCCCTGCTAAAAAGTCTGTCCCCACCTTTCTTACAGGCCCCCATTAATTACTGAAAGGCCACAATAAGGTCTCCATGGAGCTTTCTTTTCACCAGGCTAACAACCCTTGCTCTCCCAGCCTGTCCTCACAGGGCAGGTGTTCCAGTCCACTGATGATTTCTGTGGCCTCTGTGCTGATGACTCTGCAGCTGGACACAGTTTTCCAGGTGAGGTCTCACGAGAGCAGAGTAGAGGGGCAGAATCACCTCCCTCAACCTGCTGGCCATGCTTCTCTTGATAGAGCCCAGGATGTGATCGGCCTTCTGGGCTGCGAGCGCATGTTGCTGGCTCATATCCAAAAGACATAATTTCTGGTTCTTCCTCCAGTTCTTCCATCTGTGGAATATGTATGTTGTCTGTACCTCTTCCTGAAGAAGCAGTATGGAGGAAGCAGGCCCATGTGAAGTGACCATCCGATGGGTTATGGCGACACCGTGAGTGCAGTTACGGTAAAGAGATGTGCCTCTAATTCAGTGGCTGCCTTGCCTGCTTTCTGCCCAGGTGTCTCCACCAGTGAGGCTTCCTTGCCACTGAAATTGACATTAAAGCTAATACATTGCATCACATTTTTAAGAAATTTAAAATTTGTTTCTGGGAAAGACTTTGGCTTCCTATCTACTCTAAAAGGACAAGATCTTCATTAGACATCTGCTTTATCTTCACAATTAAAAGGGAAGATCATGTGCTGTTTTACAAATACAGAAGCATAAAAAGACTTTCCTTCAATAGCTTAGAGCTTATATGAGCTTATATAAAGAGAACTGCATGTAGTAAGGATAACACAAGATCTTTTATACTGTTTATTTTTATTTTCCTTTTTTTTTTCACCTTACCTCTTCTGAGTTAGCTTTGTGGTCTTTCAGTAGTTTTCTGAAAAACATCCCCAAGACAAAGATTTTTGCTGGCCAATTTGCTGACGTGGTGCACTATATTAAGTTAACCAAAGCCATCTTTACTTTGAGTACTGTTGTCCACTAAATATAATTCCTCAGCACTTCTCCAAGTGATATGTACTTAAAAGTGTATATATGTACATGTAAAGCCATATGTGTATATAGCTCTTACAGGCCTGTATAATTTTTAATTTTTCTTATGCTTAGATTTTAAGCTTCTTTTTTACAACAATGCTTTAAAAGGTATGTTATTGTAGAATTAACCTCTGATGGTTTGCATCTAATTTCATAAGCACTCGGAACTATCTCATTAATTTCAGTAAAGTGAGGAAAATTCTGCTGAAATTTTTAGATTAATTTTTTTTTCAAGACTTGAAAATATGTATTGTGACATGACTGCAACAGAAGAAATATTTACAGAAGCAGGTGGGAAATATTTTCCTATGCCATGATTGGTGAGATCACTACCAGACTTGTGCTCATTGATCTTGTTGCTGTCTAGTGACTTTCTTTATTCCACATCCTCGTTAATGGCAGCAGAAGTCCAGTAAACACATAGAGCCAGGGCAGTGTGTGGGTCTAATTACTGCAGCAGTGTGCGTCTGTGTGGTAGTGGGCATTTTGTAGCCCCTTTGTGGAGAGTAATAGCAAAGACAACAGGCATCAAAATTTGAAGGTCCCAACAATGACAGGCAAGGACACACTGGTTTTTAGAAACTGCCGCAGCAATTAATGACAGGGAGGATCTTTTGATTAAATCTTTCCTTGGCCAGTGTTTTCCTGAAGAGGTGGAGGACTTGGTTTCCCACCCATTCCCATCTTGGCAGTGGCTGGGGGGACAGACTGAGCCCACTCCCAGGGAGGCATCGGATGGCAGCTCTGGCTCTGCCACAGCAATATACCTCATCCCTTCAGCTGGCTCTGATTTGGAAATCCTTCCATTCTACATTGTAAAAGCAGCTCTGATGAAAAGCCAGTGAGGTCTTGGGCCACGTTGTCTTCTCTTTATGGTATCTATAAAGTAAGGCAGTCCTTGCTGCGGCCTTTCTCTTGAAGCATCTTCCCTCTCTGCTTGGAGGTGGCCAAGTCTTCCTTAACAAGATGATGGGGAATTGGCATATATGGAGGACATATTCTCCCTTGCTGCTAGCTTCAACTCAGAAGATTAAGCTTCAGCCTAGCTTCAACTTGGAAAATCAGGCACAGACATGTATTTTACAGCTCATCAGTACTTAGAGTGGATGGAAGAAAATGTAGGCTAGTCATAAAAATTAGGGGCAATGTTAACAGCTTTTACAGCCGTGTCACCAAAAATATTCTTTCTTGCACTCAACAACTTGCAGTCTATAACACACTGAACAAAGATTTTACGTCTCCTTTTTCCCTCAGTTTCCAGCAAGGTAAACAAGGGAATCCACCCGTGCTTGTGATACATATACAGGCTATGTGTGAGAATTATACCAGCAATCACTTTTTAGGAGTACTCTGCATGCAGGTGCCACATAGAGCATTGAAAGTGTGTCACATAGTTATGGGAAACACAATAGGAATCTTTCTGTGAGTGAAATAATTATATTTTAGCCACGTTGGAACCAAACAATCTAGCTAGCTCTAAGTTTTTATTCACATGTAAAAAGATCATTTATGCATTGTAATACACTCTTGTTTAAATAATTGTGCTGGAATATTGCATGAGAGTTTTTGAACAGCTCTGTAATAGCCATACTGTTGGATAACAGCAGTATCATTAGAAGCTTGCATAACTGTTTCTAACCATGTGCAAATTCATCTTTTATTCCAGTGTAATTTATCACACAGTTTTTACCTTCTATGTGCTTCAAGAGAAATTAACTGTACTTGAAATGTTTCCCAAGCCTGGTTAGCTCCATGCATAGGTTAGATGATCTCTTTTTGGTGTAGGGTGGAAGTGACACCATGTTCCATCTGCCGAAGGCTGCTGGAAGATGGGGTAGTTCAGAGGAGAGCCACAACATCGAGAAGGTTGCAATTCAAAGTCTGTTTATCTGGTGAGGTGCAGTGCTGGGTAAGGCAATCTGAGGCATCTCTCAAAGATCTCTAATGTGCCCATTTGAAATATCTGCATGAGGTCTTTCAGCAAAGGTTCTTAAAACCTCTGAGGATAAAAAAACTCTCAGAAGCAGTAACTGAATAAAAAAGAGTATGTATATAATCAATGTAATTTCTCCAGGAATGAAAACTGAAGAAAATATCCCTGAATATTTGTCCTTTCTTCATATGGTGTCCACAAGCATCCTCCTACGACGACCCATTACTAGTCTGATCTGCTGTGCCTGTTTTTGTGGTCCTAAATAACTGAACAACATTGCTTCTAATGCCTGCACTAACTCAAGTATCTGGAAGGAGAAGCATCTTGAAAAATAGCCCCTGGTGAAAGTCTGAATGAGCTTAGCCTGTTTAATTTAACAAACAAACAAACTAACTAACAAAAAAAAAATGAGGCTTGACTTGATAGAATGCAGAGTAACTTCAGCATATTAAAGGACTTCATTGTAGGGAGAAGTGCATAATAATATGTGATCAGGACATGAACATAAACAGTTCCCCATCAGGCACACAGATTTATAAAAGGGAGCATGATTAGCTGCTGGAGTAAATTTACCAGGAAAGAGATGAATTGTCAGTCCCTTGATGTTTGCAGGTTGAGACTGAATGCCTTTCAAGATGACATGCCTAAGGCAGTCATAAATTATGCTTTGGCCTAATTTATACTACCAGCTTAATATGCGTAAATAAAGTAAATGGGTGAAACAAACCTGTGACATTGAGAATAATCCAATTGTTCCTTAAGACATTAAATATCTGGAAAAATGGAGTGATCTCAAAGTCTCTGACTGAAACATTAACAAGATGAAGCAATGTTTGCAAGTGCCATACCACAGTTTCAAATGAGCTGCAGGTTTTTTAGTAGGTATGTGCAAAGCAATTAATTTTCTCACTTTATGTTTTGGCTAAGGTTTTGCAGAAAAGATATATTACATTTCTGAAAGTAGCGGAGGTATCCCAAAATCAGCTGAATTTATGTGCTATAGCACCTTTCACAGGTGCATGTGTGTAGTATACAGATGGCAGCCATGGCTTGAATTTGATTGCGTTTGTTGTGAAGCCAAATTTCTTCCTGACTTTTTCAGAAGAATTCACTTGCACAAAGATTTAAAAAATAGCTTTGTAGGACATTCATTTGGCAAAAAAAGACATATCATCTTGCATTTGGAAAATCAGACCCTCTGTCCTTTTAGAATCTAATAGAAAGTATTTTCAAATAGTAATAGTATTCTAGGCAAAATTCCAGAGCATTGTATTTGCTGCCTGAAAATATGATTTAGGAGTTGTAATATATTCCCTAATTAAAAATATCATGCACAGTAGTGATTTTATTATTCATTTATTATCTGGACCATTGAATTAATCTGAAGAAAAGCAGCATTCTCAGGGGCACTGGTGAAGAAATTCCCTTTCTATTTTTACAAACAAACCATTTGCTTTCCAGTAAAAGGAATAATAGGTTTTTTTATTTGAAAAATAATGACTTACTATACCTTGCTATACAATTGTTGTTAGACTTTAGCTGAATATAGGTTATATTTCTTGTCTGAAGGAATATGCAGGATTACTTTGATGACCTTTTTGTTTTGTGTTATATGGGTAATATTCCATAAAAGTAAATAAATAGGAGATTGAGAACCAAAATAAATACCATATATAAAATCTTATGATTTTTAACTGTAAAGCTAAAGCTAATTTTCAGTCATTTGAAAGAAACTAGAGTACACAACACTTAAAAATCAGACATGGTTGTTCTATATTTATTTTCTGTTGCACCAAGTGTACCAGTGTGAACTTTGGTTCATGTGTATTACAAGTGTTTGCCTGTGTCAATGAAGAAGAAACAAGCTGTTACAAGTTCAGGCTGCAGAAATTTGGCTCTGAAGCTCAGACTGTAGCAGAAGACCCATGTGGGGTCTGCAGGTTCCTAGTTCAGTCCCTGTAGATGGCCCAAAGGCATAAATTGTCATATTTTTCTACATGGTAGACTATACTGGTGAATACTATAAACTATAGAATACATAGTATGTAAAGCCCACTATAAACTTTCCAAGATTTTGTCTGCTTTTTAAATTGTATTAGGTGTTTTGACAGATATTGAGCTGTTCTTTCCTTAGACCTACAAACTGTGGTGCTTTTCCTCTTCTGAAAATTCACGTATTTTTCATTAATTCAAAATTATAAAGGATGAGGGTTTATTTCTTCTAAATTTTATTAGACCAGTTTTACATTTTCCAGAAAATACAGCCATTTATCCAGATCATGAATTTTCATGGCTTTTAAGAAAATCTTCTCTATCTCTGCTCTCCATAACCCTGAAATCAAGAACTCAAAACATCTCTTTATGTAGTACAAACTTCCAGTCCATTTTCATTTTTATTAATAAATTGTTACAGGGTGAAAAACTGGAGATTAAGGACCAATCATCTGGAAAACCATAAGTCTGAACCCTAGAAATGCGCAATGCTGCAGTGGCACCTGAGTGATGGATCACCTCTCTTGTTTAGTTCCTTATGGTTTACTGGAATTAAAATAAAATGTCCAGTATGTGTATGTCCTCAAATGTCTTTCTTTTGGAAAATATCATTATTTGTATTGTAAAAATTTCTGCTGAGTTAATTTTATTTTATAGGGATTTTTGGTGCCATGAAAGTTGTTCTTTACTATATGCTCCTTCTGCACTACAGTACTAAAATAAAAATCATTAATTTTGTAATATATTCAAATTTATAATGATATTTATGTAAGCGAGTTCTTTTGATTCTGTCTAGCTGAAACCAATGCAAGTTCCAAACTAATGCTTCTAGACTAATTGTTTGACTCATGGCAAGGCAGTGCATTCAACAAATGCAGCATAAAATGTAAGCATTATGTATACAAAGCTCAAGGTAAGCTCAGGGTTCCACTCTGCTGGCAAAACTTGCTCATTTGTCTTAAAAATTCCGAGCTTCTACATGTCAATAGCTCTCTTTTACACCACAGAATATATCTGGAGTATTGCACACAGCATTTCTAAGTTTTCTATCAAACACAATGCAGAAATTACATTACCTTTTTATTTGCTACGTGTTATCTCACAAAGAAGTAATAAGATAGAGATAGAAGATAGCCTGAAGCTCAGGACGTGGTTATGGCCTTGAAATGCTTTGGCTTTTCTCAGGATGAGGTTGCTAATTCGCATATTAATTGGTGTTGACCACTTTGTCATAAGGAATCCAACTGCTGCATTCAAGCACAGTATTAGGAAGACTATTTTCTGTTGGCAGAGGATACTTTTCTTTTAAAAGAAAAAACCCCAACAGAATAAGCCCATGAAATACTGGAGTGAAAATGCCAGTTATAGAAGGTTGTATATATACATTTGTACCAAAGTTTTTTATAGATCATGTGCTAATAAAATTAAACAAGAAACTTCTCTACATATCTCTTAAATCCATTACTAAATACAGCCTTACTTTCAGAGAAAAGCAGATTAAGCCATTTAGTGTTGTCTAACACTAGATCATAAACAGTAATTTTTTTCCTTCATGGTAAAGTAGCTTAATCCATTAATCCTTATGCAAAATGTAAATGTTTATATTAGACAATTAAAACAAGGCTTTGTTATGCTTTTGTTCTCTTTCAATATACATCTGATTTATTATTCAATAAATTTAGTGTTTCATAGTTTTTCTTTCTGCACTTTGTTGCTGTAAAATCCAGATATGTGTCCCAGATGACAACGGGGAAAACCAAATTTTCATCTGGCTTTGAGCAAGGGTTTATTATATTCAAGTCTGAATTTCTATTTATTTTGTATTTTTCTAATGAAATAACTAAATGTTATTGATTGAAGGTTTAATGTTATTCTTTACCCTAGCAGCCAAAATTAGCCAAAATAAGCAAAATTGCAATAGTACCTGCATTAAACCCTCCAAAATGCAGAATGGTGGTAGAAACCAATATTTCATTATGGTAAAGTGAAAAATTCTTCCATGATACTTATTAAACTAAAGGAAGCCATGGAGAATCATCTCAGAACAGTGTAAGATGATGTATTCTTTTATATAAAGTGAAAACGGATGGGAGCCATATCTGCAAGTACTTTGGAGGAGAGGTTTATGATCTAAAACAATCCCGTTAATTGGTGATTTGGTCTGAAAAGCAGGATGTGGTTCAAGCAGGACAAATGCAAATTACTGCACTTCAGTAAGAATAATCAGATGAGCAATGAAAGATAGAAACTGGCTAGCTAGGCAGAAGTTGCAGAAAAAAAAATTGAGATGTTTTATTGAAGGGAACACCAGTTGCCAAATTCATATTGTTGTGAGAAGAAAAAAAAAGAAAGAAAAAAACTCCAAACATCTGGCATTACGATTTCGTTATTGCACTTCAGATAAAACACTGGCCAGCTGAAGAGGCTGTAGAGTATGGAGAGTGATCGGAGGTCTAGAAAACATGAACTGGGGAGGAAGGAAATAATCTGTTTCCTTCATCCAGTGACAAGAGGGAATGAGCTAATGTTGCATCAAGGGATTGTGGACCTTAATAAATATTTTTAAACTAAGATCTGGGGTGGACCGAAGAGAGCTGTTGTGAAATATTTGTCACTGGGGTTTTTTATGAATGATTTACACAAAGGGCTATGAGGGTGATTTTGATGCAATTGACACTTGACTTAGGAGGAAGAAAAGATCTTAGAAGATACTTCCAGTTCTATTTTGTACACTTAGTAAATATGGTTATTCTAGCATGGAATTACATAAAATAAAGAGTAATCTTAAAGAAAAAACAAACAATTCTAGTTCAGACTGTTTACATGCTTTCAGTTTTCTGTATTTTTATTGGTTTTCAAATATTGACCCTGCTTAAATAACTTCACCTATAATTCAGCTTATGCTTTACCAGTTAAACTGACACCAAATGTCACCACAGGTTTGTCTGACACAGCCTTTCTGTGTGATAGGAACTGCCCAGAGAGATCTATAAAGGCATTACTTTATCTTCCCCTGTATCTCACCTTAAAACTTGTTGGAGAGCAGCGTAGGAGAAAGGGACCTGGGGGTTCTGGTGGACAGCAGGATGACCATGAGCCAGCAATGTGCCCTCGTGGCCAAGAAGGCCAATGGCATCCTGGGGTGTATTAGAAGGCGTGTGGCTAGTAGGTCGAGAGAGGTCCTCCTGCCCCTCTACTCTGCCCTGGTGAGGCCACATCTAGAATGTTGTGTCCAGTTCTGGGTCCCTCAGCTCAAGAGAGACAGGGAGCTGCTTGAGAGAGTCCAGCGCAGAGCCACAAAGATGATGAAGGGAGTGGAACATCTCCCTTGTGAGGAAAGGCTGAAGGAGCTGGGTCTCTTTAGCTTGGAGAAGAGGAGGCTGAGGGGTGACCTCATAAATGTTTGTAAATACGCCAAGGGTGAGTGTCAGAAGGATGGAGCCAGACTATTTTCAGTGATGTCCAGTGACAGGATGAGGGGCAATGGGTGCAAGCTGGAGCACAGGAGGTTTCACAAAAACATTAGGAAAAACTTCTTCACTGTGAGGGTGACAGAGCAGTGGCACAGGCGGGCCAGGGAGGATATGGGGTCTCCTTCTCTGGAGACATTCAAAACTTGCCTGGATGTGTTCCTGTGTGACCTACTCTAAGTGATCTTGCTTTGGCAGGAGGGGTTGAGACTAGATGATCTTTCAAGGTCCTTTCCAACCCCTAACACTCTGTGGTTCTGTGTGATTCTGTGAAACTTACCATTGCTCTGAGGCTTACCCAGTCTTTAGCAAGTTACACCCTTTTTTTAAAATTATTTGCCTTTCCTCTTTCTGCATTTATTACTTGGAGCACAACAATATGTCTTTAGATGGATGAAGAATCTGAGAAAACTCTCAAAATACTGTCTCCCAGGCCAAATGTTAATGTTCCATCAGGAATGTCCACTGCTTTTATCAATATTGCTGTAAAATCTAAGGTTCAGCTCACTTGACTTTGTTTCTGTCAACTGAGTTATGTTGTTAGTCAAAATACATTGAAAGCAAAAAAGGGAGCTGAATAGACTGCACAAAAAAAAGTGGAGTAAAAATTGAAACTCTGAATATATGAAAACCTTTCTAATCTTACAGTTTCCATCAGATTGTATTACTTTAACATTTTATTCTTCCTTGAACATGTTTTCAACCTGTGATTTTTTGCTGCTAGAAAGAAGTCTGTTTCTTTGACAAGATTACCTTGGGAAATTACATTTTCATATACTCTACTTCAGTGTACTCAAATGGTGCCTAGATTTAAGATTGCCTATAATTTATAATTGTGAAAATTCTAGAGAAATGAAACAAGTGAAGGGAATTTCCGGTTTTTAACCTCTCAGATCCAGCTCTGACATCTAAACCAACCCTCTCCAGTTATTTGACTCTGTTCTCCCAAGCTCACTGTATCTCTTCTGTGTTTATGCTGTGCCCCGACGTCTTTGAAACCAGAATTGCAGCCCAGCACTATGCCTACCATTCAACGCACAACCACCTCACATTTTTCCCTATTTTCAAAATCCTTTCTGCCCTCATGTGCTCAGGCAAGAGAAGAGGTCTTAGAACTAAGTTCTTGTAACCAACTCCCACACATGTCAGCATCTCCTTGCTTGCTCTTCTCTTCACATGTTTTGTCCTAGGTACAGCCCCTTCCACACAGCTGTGATAAATTCCTAGGCAGAGAAAAAATACTTGTCCAATAAGCCTATATAGAATATGAGTTTGAGAAGAACATTTCTGAAAAAAAAATTGGGGGGGAGTAATGAAACGGAAAAAAAAGGTACAGGATTTGCTGTTGCAGAGTAGGACTTCTGTGTCATATCACACTCTTTTTTTTGAAGCCAAATATGTTTTGCTTCCTGAGGTAGTGGGAGTATGGCATCAAGGAAAGAAAGGGAGAAAAGCCTTTTATAACACAGTTCCTCTTTTATGGAAGTCATGAATTAAAACACTCCACAAGACTGAATTTCTCATTCATGGCCTCTGTTCCCCACAGATGGATGAAAAGTGGATAATTATAAGTGAGGAAGTCAGAAGACCTGGTGCTGTAAGTACCATTGCTGTGAGTCATGGGCCTGGAGCAAATTTCTTTATGACAACTTAGTATATCTTATTCTACAGCAGTAATCAGCAGCACATTGGGTCGGTCTTGTTTCATGTATATTCTTCCCTGGTTCGGAAGAAGATGATGTCAGCATGAAGACACCTTTCTTTGACTGTGGAGAGTGCTTTAACTGTTGATAACTGTTGGACTTCTTTTCCAGACATACAGAAATTATGAGAGATTGGAGAATGTCTCTGATAGAGCATCAAGCTTGATTTACCAAGTTCTTTCTTTAGAGGGGAGCTGATCAGAGGGCCAATTATCACAAACAATCTGCCCCCTTCGGCTACTTAAGTGTAATTTGCCAGGTGGTTGAAAACATGATCATCTGCTAGAAACTGATTTGGTTTTTATTTTTTTTTTGGAACAGACTGGCATATTTCTTTCCACAGTCACAACTATTAAACTAGACTTTTGTGGCATGTATCCAAGTTCAAAAAATACCCAGTTCCTAGCCTGTGAGAAAGATTTTTCTCTCTACTGGAGAACGACTGACTGGTCTTCAGTTTGTAATCTCCTTAGATGTTTTGAGCTATCTATAATTTTATCTCCAAGCTTGTCTGACTCAGAAGAAACACTCTGGCTTCTAGGCCCATATATTGGGTTTTCATGGTAAGGTTTTTGTAGTGGGAGGTGGTACAGGGTTGGCTGCTGTGAGAAACTGCTGGAAGGTGTTTCAAGATTTAGTTCTTATTTCTCATTACCCTACTCTGATTTTATTGCTAATAAATTAAATCAGTTTTCCTAAGTCAAGTTTGTTTTGCCCATGATTGTAATTGGTGAGTGATCTCTCAGTCCCACGAGCCTTTTGTTATGTCTTCTTCCTTCTCCTCAGGAGAGGAGGGGAGTGATAGAGTGGCTTTGGTGGGCACCTGGCACCCAGCCAGGTCAACTCACCACACTTTATAGTACTAATCAATAGAACTGCTCACTTAAAGAGACATCAAGATCTTTTCATTTGCTCTGTTCACTCTTTATAACTGAATTGTAGATGAGAAAATAACTGAATTTTCCAATGTATTATTTTGGTACCATTTTTATTGAAACAATTTGAAAATTTTTCTGGCAAGATCCTGGAACAAAATGAATCAAACGAAAGCAAACTCTAGAGTGCTGAGGTGCATTGTAATCTTCCACTGAGGATTTTTAAACCCAAGTGTTATTCCCCACATGAAACACATACATTTCTCAGGATGCCCATATGTCAAAGTTTTTGAAATTACTCTCACAATTTACAATATTTTTTATATTTCTCCTTGATTGTTTTCATGCAATTTGCAATGCTAGACAAATGACAGAACAGAGATAATTTCACAAACGGTACATCTTCTCTTGCTATTTTTTGGTTTGCATTTAGTCTCTAGGCAGGTCATTGAGAAAGACAGAGTAAAAGAGATAAAATTTTGAAACTCTTTTTCTCTGTATAAGAGTATATGCATTTTTTTTTTTTGCTAAGGCAAGTCTTGACTGACATTCAGTGTTGGCTTATTGGTATATTTGGAGCATCAGAAGCTCTACATGACTAGGCAGCTGCAGGGCAGGCACAGTTGAGCAACAGTGAACAGTTTGAATTTTGTGTCAAACAGTTCATTGACTGCGTAACTCAAGAAAGCCAGTGGAATATATGGCTGAATAGCCATGGAGTCAAAACTTTGTAGAAGTGTAAAATTCACATTTATTGGGATAAACTTGAAAAGACAGAAAATTATAGAATCGAAGTAACTTCCAGAGAAAACATACTTTGTAGAGATTACTTTACATATTACATTTGAGAAAATTTCTTTTGCTTAACTTAGAAACAACAGATTTTAGTTTTTATTTAATTGTGTAGTCAAATATTAATTCACCTAATTGATAATTGATAAGAAAGAAAGGAAGCAAAGAGATAAAATCAAATAGCTTGGAATATGTATATAATACTTTTCTTGTGGAAAGAGATGTAAAAAGCTGTTCTTCCCACCATTGGTGATAGAATAAAATTATCTTAACCAGGAAGATGAATTTAATCAATGATACTCATAAAAAAATTAGCAAAGAAAAAATTTTGCAGTAAACAGAATGATTCAGTCAACTTGTTCTGGTTTAGATTCTTCAATGACAAAATAGAATTAGGAAGATGCAAAATAGCATGAACTATGTAGTATCCATCTTTCCATACTTAACACATAATAAAGGGTCACTTGATCAAAAATTGTCTACTCTCCTGTTCTTTAAGGAATGTGTGATTAGTTCATCAGCTTATTTTAAGCCTGTAAGTGTACTTGCAAAATGACTATAAAACTTTTAGCTAGATCACTTGCATGTATTATATTATTTTGGATTTGGCAATTTACTTCAATTATTATTCGTTACAATTTTCAATGAAGAATATAATCTGTTAATGTTGTCTGCCTAATGTTGCTGAAAGCCTGACTGTATTTTTTTTCAGTTTGTTCAGTCACTGATGAGACATTTCATTATGGTGTCTTTTGTTAGAACAGAAGATGACTGACATTAAATGGCAAAAGTTTTTTATAAAAGATGTTAAGTGTTTGCACTTCTGTTTTTGAAAGTAACTCAGCTGAAAAGTCCTCAAGAAACTTGTTGGATGCTCACTCAGAGCTAAAAATTCTAAGACTGCAATACCTCAAATCCAAAGCAGCTCAAAACTTCAGGCTTTAGCTTGTTCTTAGTGAACTTCTTTCTGTGGGAACACTGCTGATAAATTGGTTGACTCTTTTGAACTATGATATGTCTAGTGAAACTTATGTAAGTTTGCATTTTACCAAGTTGCTCATTCTTCTGTGACAGGGACAAAAAAATGACATTTCTCCTCTCTGTCCCTTCTATAATAGATGGCCATTCATTTTATATAATCAGTTCTTACATTTTAATCTGTAAGAGAAGCAGCAGGAAGCGTGATCAGAAGTTAGCATAAAATTCTGTCTTTTAAGATTGAAAAAGAGCTTTCAAAAGGCGTCAATAGGAAAAGAACTTAAAAATGTACTTACTAATTGGTTGTGGTAGAAATGTGTGCCTAATTTCTAATTTTAATATGTGTCACTTTAGCTTCTAACCTTTGCTTCTTGTTTCATTTTCTCAGCTAGATTAAAGAGCTCTTTACTGCTGAGGTTTTTTTCTCTGTGGAGATATTTTCGTAGACTAATCAAATTGTTCCTCATAATTTTTGTTAAAAGAAACAGCTTGAGCTCTTTGGAACCTTAATTGTAAAACAGGTTCTTAGGCATTCAAATTTTATTTGTAGCTTGCTTTCAACACAGTTCACAATCCTTCAGCATCTGTTTTGATAAAGAAGCACCAGAACTATTGAGATCTTTCAAAAGAGCAGAAAAATCAAATACACTGCAGGGTTGACCTCAGAGTATATATATTGATATGTGAATATGTTTATACACATGTGTGTGTTTGTATGCAAAGATTATTTAGTCTTTTTCATGATGGCAGTTCATGGACCACTGGGATCCATGAGCATCTTTTCATTGCTGGACAACGCTTTCCAGCAAACTAGTCCATTGTTTCCTCTGCTTAGTCTGTATTTAATCTGTATCTTTTGCTCCTAGGTGTGTATGTGATTCCTGTATTATTAAAATTCACAGTCCATAGAGGCTCTGTCTCTGGGAGGACCCAGAGTCACAGCTGTTAGGTGACATACTGCAGCTGGGTGGTACTGTATGCCCTGATTTTCCCCTGTGTCGTATTTGTTTCCTTGGCGGTGCAGACGAGGAGGCTGACATGGTATCTTCCAGTGGGATACCAAGTCTTGATAACAAGACAGATGGAAAGAAACAATGACTTGACTTCTCCAATACTTAATATAAACCTAAGGGTTTTTTTCAGGGTGTTCTTCTGCAGTGAGCTTCCCAATGCGTGATTTCAGTGAACTGCCTCTTTGCAGATTGTTAATGGGTATCAGTGAATAGCTCTGATAACCAGTGGCAGATGCTACAAAAAATCTTAGAGAATCCAGACTCTTGTGAGTGCTTCAACAAAATGACAAAAACCTGAACCTCAGCAGTAAGAAAACTGGAGTGCTACTGCCCCAGAACCTGTCCTTCAGCAAATTAATAAACAAAAGTACATGAAAACACACAGTAGATATGTTTCAACTACTCAGTGATGCACATGCCATTGATGTGACTTCTAAAGTGCCTCTATTTTTTCCCTAGTATTCCTAAAATTATGAATAAATGATGAAAATTTTTACTGTACATAAGGTATTCACACAGTGACTGTAAATCCTTGACCCGTAACACCACATTTATCATCTATCTTGTTACATTTACCATAATATTTTCAACTTGAGCTGTGATTATAAGTAGGTTCCAGCTATGGAGACCTTTTGGATTTATGAAATGAAAATGCAGCTACTAAAATACTTTATAAAGTTCAAATACTGAGGGTTTTTCATTTTCTTGCTTTGTGCAGATTTCAGCAAGAATATGACATATCTCATAATAGCATTTAATAACTGTACAATATGCTCCCTGCAGTACTGTGTAGCTCTTTATGAGCCAAGAAAATATGTAAGGCGAATCTTTCCTAGTTGAACACCATTGGTGTAGAGTTAACACATTAAAATAGATTAAACACATTGAAATTAATGAAGTGCTATCTTTCTGTGTCCAGTGGGTGCTTTTGTTTAGGCAGCTGTAGAGATAGATTTACAGAAACTATGAAAGAACAATCAATTTAGATTACTTAGGATTCAGCACCAGATTGATAGCCACAGGCATAATTCCTCTGCTTTTTACCAGTCTTACCACTGTCAGAAGGACTCAATGTTCCTGTTAGTTTACTTTCAGTATTACAGTGTGCCTCTTGATTTTTGGCATAAAGCAGATAAACAGATTTCCTCCAAAGAAATAGGTCTAACGTTGTCAGTGAAATACATGTTGCATACCCTAATATCTGTGGCTGAGATGTAAGCAATGTTTTCACTCACTCTTAAGAGTGCTGGAAGAAAAAAAAAGCATACAAACTTTGTATTGAAATTTTAGTGGAAATGGAACAGATATAAAATATCTTCAAACGGAAAGCAGCATTTTCCTCCTTTTTTTTTGTGTTTGTGGCATAAAGTCTAGGGTAACTCAAGTTGAAAGTGTCCTCAGGATGTCTGCAGCCCAAATTTATGAAAGGAAATAAGATAAGGTTGCTCAGGACTTTATCAAGTTGGGTTTTGCACAATCTCCTTGGGAATCGTTCTCCACTGCTGGACTGTCCTCACAGAGAAAAGGTGGTTTTTTGTATATCTAATTGGATGGAGTTTGAGTTTTTATTTTTCATTTCTCAGTGTGTATTACTCAGTCTATATATTGAATACTGTATTATTTTTGTCAGGTGAGAAAAATGTTGCTTTCCAGGGAAAAGTAAGTAAGTATGCAGTTAGTGTCAGAATTCAGAGTTCTGGGACCTCAGGATATAGGACACTCTTCTGCAAATTTTTGTTTTTAAATGACACAAGCCTCCCGAGGAATCATAGTTCCTACTGCAGAAATGGCAGAAGTAAAGCCCTTAGTATATTTTAAATAACTTCTATTTTGTTTAAACTTTGCTAGGATTTGGAAGTGTTTTTTTGACATGTATCAATACGTTAAAAGAATTCTTCTTGCATGATGCATGTAGTAAAGATTCAGACAAAAAAATCAGATCTATAAAGAGATTCTCCAATAACACTGGAGGTAGTGGTTTTTTTTCTGAAAGGGCAATTAAGTAGGAGAACTATGTTGATCATTGAACTTACAGATTATTACTGAAGCAGGGAAACACACGAAAGGAACTGGAACATGGAAATCAAATTAGTCGTTACTAAGGATATACAAAGACAATTAATTACAATAAACAGTTCAGGACATTAAAAACATTAATATGTAGTAGACAATTTGCACTAATTGGCTGTATTTTTGAAAACCTGGACTATTTTACTCTACAGGCTACTGGACCATTCACTGTGCTATGCTATCTTTTAGTGGTGTGTTGCTGCAGTACTCTTTAGTACTACAGTATTCTTAAGTAGTGCTACAGTAATCTTAAGTGTAGGAGCTAATTAAGTATGGTTTCCTGCAAAATGCCTGCACAGTGTGTATGAGCTGCGAATTCTGTGTAACCTTGACATCATGTACAAACAACTTAGTGAGTAGGTGCAGTGTCCATCTGATTTAAACACTGACTGATTTAATAGTTTTGCCTGTTGCAGCTTTCATAGGCCTGACTATGGTCATTACCCATAGTTGCGTTCTTCATCCTAACTGTATTCTGTCTCAGTGATTTATGATTATTTAAATATTAATTGCTAACCAATGGCACAAGCCATTGAACTGCTTTGTTCACTAGACCGAGCATTCTCAAATGGTCTGTTTTTTTCATCTTTTGTTTGAAGATTTAGAAATGCCCAAATCCAATAACATAAAACTTGTTTTGCTTTATATCTCATGCTGTATGGATCTTATTTAAATCAAAACAAAACAGCTAAAGAACATTTTCTTTAGTGTGCTATATTGGTGTGAAAGACTGGAATTTTCAGTTTCCAGCTCAGTAATAGATCCTGTTTTTCTAGGAACTTTCTGACCCAACGTAATACCAATTAGTACTTAACATCTAGTTTTATGTCTCTGGCATAGTGCAACTACTACATATTAGAATTCATGATCTACAGAATTTCTCAGGAAATCTGAGTGACTGAAGGAAAATCTCCTGTGTAAGCCCAACCATAATTAATGAATTTAAGGTCCTACCTTCATTTATGAATGTAGAAAAGTAACGTTTAGTGGGTCTTCCTTTAGTTTCATGTCAAAACACAATGTTTGGATGTTGTCCTTTTAGACTTAGGCTTCTGTTTGAAAGACATAACATCCATGTGGCTTTTTTTGACTTTAAAGCTTCCTCTTTGTGTATTCTGACTTGCAAAGGGTCCAACTTAGTTTCACTAATTCTGGGGAAGCACTTGAATAATTCTAACAGAGATCTGGACCTGAAACCTTTACCAGATTTAGTACTTAGAACTAAAAATAATGACTAAGTATATGTAGTCCCCAGGAAAAGTGAGTAAAACTGTTTGCAACAGAGAGCACTATCTAGCAATCTACAGGACTGGTTGCTGATGGAGAGCTTACTATTTTCCATTTTTTTAACAATTTCAGGTGCAAACAGATCTGCGAAAGGGTTTGAACAGCGGTCCTACACTCTCTAGTTCCAGCAGTGATGAGCCACTGATTCACCATCAAATATCTAAATGTTTAGTAGAGGAGGGATTTTATTTTGTTATGAGTTTGGTTTTTTCTTTGTTGTTTTTTTTTTGGTGGGTTTTATTGTTTGGTTTTATTGTGGGGTTTTTTTGGGAGTGTGTTTTTGTTTTGCCTTTTTTTTTTTTTTTTTTTTTTTTACCAAAGAAGAGCTGAAAAAGACTATTGCTTGCAAGAGGTTGGTATTGGGAGAATTTTCATAGTCTTGGGCAACGATCAGCCTTTATATGGTTAGAGCTGCAAGGTAGCTGTTTCATTTTAGCTAACCCTGTTCTATATTTATGCCATCTGTGTCTGTGTGGTACTTCCATACCAGCACCGTAGACATAGAACTAATGCATGTTGAAGACTTTTCTGCAATATGCAGGGCAGGAAACAACGAAGGACACATTTATGACCTGAAAAACTGGGAAATATTGTTAATCTGGACCAAATTTGATTGTTTCTGATTTTTTAGCCCAGAATTTTTATCTAAATATAATTTCGTGGTTTGTTCTTCCCTAGGCAGACAGTTTTTATCCCTTTCAAAATACTTCTCTCTGAGAAAGCGCTGCAGTCCAATATCACAAGCATAGAGATTGAATTTCATTCTTTGCAAGAAAAACCTCACCAACTCTTATTACATCATAATCCTTAATATGATGTCCCTAAAAGTCAGAAAAAGCTGTAACTGATTTTGAGAGATATGTTCATGTTATGAAGAGTTTGCACTCATCCCTACATTTCTTTCAGTTTATTCATTGAAAAACGCTTTAGGAGATGGTGTTTTTTCTGTTAGATTTCCTCTTTTTCACAGGCATAAAACCCAATAACCCCATAAAGTGATACACAAGGTGGAATTTAATGAAATTTCTGTCAGTGCAGAATCAGGAAGTTTTGTGTATGGTACTTGAAGTGTATAATGTTAGTTAACAGTTGATAGAAAGAAGTGCCTTTGTGAAAATTATATTTCTGAAAAAACGTAAACGTGATTTATATTCAAACCTAATATGACTACCTAAGTTAAATGCAAAATTTTTATTCCCTTTAGTAAGCAAATTCTGCCATTTTGTTTTGAAGTACTGTATGTCACCTTGTCTAAGGTAAATATTGCCCAATAAGTATGAGTTTACTTCTATTAATAACTGCATTTTCATACTGCCAACAAAAGAGTATAATTTCCCAGTGTAAAAGTTAAAGCAAATTAGGGCATAAGGAGGCCCAGCTGAGTCAGAGCAATGGGCCATCCAGCTTAGTATTTTGCAGCTGAGAGCATGGCAACGGGAAGTGCTATTTAAGGAACAGCATTCTTCTTCAGTGTCTTAGAACTGCTGCTTTAGGGATGATGGTAAGTAAGAGCCTGCTTATGTTTTCTTAATTTTCTTTTATGTACTCATTAACTGTGAAGTTGTGGGGTTTCTTTTGTAGCTTGTTTTTAAATTTACTGGTATTGCTTGCTTCTATGTGCTTGAGATGTAGCAACAAGTTACAGAATATTAGTGGCTTTGTGTGGTATGTTATTTTATCTGCTTTAAAATAGTCTCTTGCTAGGTTTATCAAGTAGTTCTTAGTTCTACTACTACGCATTTTGGTGAGTAGTAGTTCTGTGCTTATTTGTGTTTCCTTTCTGTTTTTATTTCCACATTAAGGAGTTATTAATCTTAGGGTGGCTGCTGCAGGCCTTTAATTATTTTAGTTCCCTTGTCTGTGCTTTGTTGGAGTACACTGACATTTAGAGTGTAACTCAACTGTGTCCTTCCTGATGTGTGGAGTTGTATGTGCTTCTAATGCATTTTTCCAAGAAAAATTTCATTGGCCACTGTGTGCTCTAATATGGGTCTAAGTCTTTCTGTTTCTCCAACCAAGTCCATACTCTATGCAATCAAGAATTACACTGTTTCAGAGTAGTCTCTTACACTCTGTAGCTTATAATTTAAAGAAGTATCCCTTTGGTGGTTTTTTTGATCATAGCGAGACTTCTGTCTCTTTCTAGTTTTTCTTGTTATTGATTACAATTAAGTTTTCTGGTGTTTTGACACTGTCTTTTATTTGAAACCTTCTATTTGTGAATACAGATGACTGCTTTTATGTTACTGATTTTCCTAGCCAAAACCTTATTGAGTGTGAGTGAGAAATGCTTTTAAGCTGATGGTAATGCATATAATGAGGCTTCAAGTCTCTGGGTATATTTATAAAGCACATAGGCAGCGTATGGCTTGCATTCCAGATTTTTAATATTTAAGTGTGTGTAGCCAAGACATGTTTGTTAATTTTTAAGTTAAATATTTTGGCAGCTCATTGGTACATGTTGTTAAAGTGCTAATGTTAGATGGATGAAGTGATTCTGAAGAGCAGATAAGAGAAAATAGCTTAGATTAAGATCTCTTGCCGTTGTGAGTGTGTGCTTTGGTAGATCCCACAGTAGTCCTGGTGCTGCCTGTAAAGACAGGAATATTTGTTCCTAGCTCAGAAGAGATCACAAGAAGTGCAAGTAACAGATGACAGTTGGGGGTGACAATATAAACAGCTTAAAATGAAATTTAGCTATTGCCAGCTGTGTGTCAAATTGTGATCATAATGAAAGCAAAATGCAGAGAAAAAGACTTTAATTAAAGTGCAAGAAAGAGGAATTTAGAAATGTAAATAGATAAAATTTACATTCCGTTAATCTAATGGTAGCTTCTCTACTTGTGGATAAGCTTTCCTCAAGGGAAAAGGTTCTTTATTAAAAACTTCCATTCAAACACAAATTTTCCTTTTTAATAGTTTGAAATGATCACCAAATTCAAGCCAAGTTTCTAAAGCTAAGCTGAGCTCAAAAGACTGGAGGAAGCGTTTAGAACTAGACCAGAGCTTTTGCTAAGAGAGGTTACACTCTTGCAGTATATTGGAGCATGCTGCCGTATGAGGTTTTTAATGTAGGCATCCTAAAACAAGATTTCCATGCTATAATGCTCTATATTTACTGCAACTTTCCATATACTTTCACATTCAGGATTATATTCAAACTGTTTCTGCATCCATTTTCAAACTTGTGTTAAATTTCTCTTCTATTTTTCTTATATGGAGTAATATACATGGAATAAAATTACTTTCATTTACCTGTAGTCACCTAAAGGGCATCTAGTTTGAGCTCACCCTCCACTGTACGCTTTTTTTTAATTTTCCTGTCCCTTGTCATGTGTGCCAGCCTTGTACAGAGAGATGAAATGGCACGAGCAACTTGCATTTGAGTACTTGCAGTCATTCTCTTTTCCCAGCCGGCTAAGAATGAATTGCTCTCGAGTATAAAGGTAGCCAAATGACTATCTTGGATGGAACATCTAAATTTTAGGCTATTAAAATGAAAAATAGCTATTCACAGTGTAAAAAAAAAAAAAAAAAAAAAAAAATTTTGAAAAAACTTGAAATACAAACTTTTTCTTTCCTTGATTTTGGTGCTTTTGTTGTATATAGGAAACAACATACATACGTACTTTTTCTCTTATGTAGCTACAACACACAGTATCAATGAATTTTCTTGTATAGATCCGTTCTAAATCTTACGTTTAGCAGCAATTATTGAATTTCTCAATGGCAATTATAATCCATAGAAAGATCTGCTGACAAGGTCTTTTTGATGTGACGTGCTGGATAGCTAGATGTACAAAAGATATACCTCTCTTCTGAGTTCAGCCTTTCAAAGGCATATTTGCTATGGAATTGCTTACATATCTAGTGAATCAGTTCTACAATGTCAGGAATTCAGTATTTTTCCTTAAAAGTTCACAAATAAAACTAGCTCTAGCTGGAATTAATTTTCATTTAAAGATTTGTATGATCTTTGTTGTAAAAGAATTACTCTGCACACTGAAAAATTAATCACTATGGCCAACTCTAAAATAAAAAATCATGTCAGCTTGGTATCAAAGATCAGTTACATGTAGTTGATGTTTATTATATACTTTTTTTCCTCGGTTGATTAATGTTTCTTGAAGGACTTATAACAACTGTTGTCATTCAGAAGCTTTTCTGAAGTTGTAGTTGCTCTTTGTTTAAAAAATAGGCCAGTCAAAAGCCTTTTCTTCAGAGCTTGTGCCATGTGATTTGTGCTATGTATCACTTAAAAATGCAATGATGTTTAAGCAACTACATAAAAAACAAAACCTTTTTTGTTTGTTTCTCTAGAAAAGGAGGAAACTTGCTATTAACTGCAGCATGCAGTGAAACATAAGAGAGAGAAAAGAATGAAAGGGTTTGGCATATTCCAATATTGGTTGTTTCCAAATACAAGTTTCTTTCTAAGGAGGGATGTAAAAAGGAAGTAAATCAGAACTGGTAAGAAAATATTCAAAGGGGAAAAGTACAGACTGGCTGTTCTAAGAATACGCATCCCAGGAGACAAAGGATGACGACCACACCACCTGTAGCGATTTACAGAAAGTCTTGGAGAACTGAGAAGTGAGAAATGTGCTGCTGATTGAAAGCATGATCCTGAAAATTGCAGCAGTGTGCAAGAGTCCTAACTTTAATTTTTAGTAATATACTGAATCGAATGTTGTTTTTGCAAATGCTCAAAGCTTACTGAGCA
>NW_009699107.1:0-1250 GCF_000703405.1 Apaloderma vittatum | reverse complement strand
GGGAAAGAACAAACAATATCGAGCGCTCAAAATTTCTAAGTCGTCTAATAAATAACTGAAAAAGGGTTTGTATGACTACAGAAAGCTTAATGTATGTATAATTTAATATTTGTGATAGTGGGAATTAATAAATTGTGGCTTGCAAAGTCTCATTGAAAAAAATAATGAAAACTGACTTGAATAACATAGGGGTTGAAAATTGTCCACAAGATTGTAAACAAAAGATAATGATAAGCAACAGCATATTGAGCTGAGATGTGAAGGGCGGCAAGTGTGTAACAGGGTGTCACAGAGATCCATTTTATGTCTGATCTAATTTAACATTTTCATTAGTGATTAGCAAATGATGTACCCAGCATGTTAATGAATTTCCTCAGATAAAGATGTACTAAGCAGGAATACAGACCAATAAAGTCAGTTCAGAGATCTAGAGAGGCTAAAATTATGGACAAACTGTTTGATCTGAGAAGATACAAACTTGCGTGTGTGATGAAAAAATCACTAAAGAATAAACAATTGTGAACTTTTTTGTATTAAAAGCCCTCCTGATATTGGGATAATGAGAAAACCGTTGCATGCAAGACCTGATCAATAGGTGTCATGCATCTGCAAGTAGGTCTGTGTGACAGGCAAAAGGGAGATGGCGAGTGCCTTGCTGTTCTCTCTAGGTGTGCACATGGACGTGGGTTGATATTTCTGTATTTGCCATCGTGTCTGCAGTGGCTAGTACTTCTTGGCTTTGTGGCATCATGCATGTTTGCTATTTTCCACTCGCAGCAACATAAACTGGTATAACCAATGCAAGCAGAGTGAAATAATGGTCTCTTAAGTTCATTTGCATGGACTTTCAGGTGCAGACAGAAAATGCTTCTCTAAGGAGAGAATTAAATTAATTTTCGGTTAACATCCCAAAACCTACAACCAACTTCTCTTTCATGCCAGTTGTGTTTGCTTTTTGCATAGCACAACTGCTTAATGCAGTGATTTTTTTGCAGGGGAGCAGTTGTTTCTACAACGACTAGATAGCATCAGCTACCCAGAGGAGGGCACTTGTGGCCCTCCAGTCATTCTGCTCGAACCAAAACACTGTACTACAAAGTTCTTGTGACTGGAGGTAAAAGGACTCCAGAGAGTCCTATCTGAACTGAGCCAAAGTACTCCTCAGCAATTATGGGTTGTGCATGGCATCAGTTTGAAGATTTGCGTGCAGTTTTCAGCAATTAATTGGCATATTTGTCTCACAAGCTGCT
>NW_009699106.1:0-3502 GCF_000703405.1 Apaloderma vittatum | reverse complement strand
ATAAAATAAAATAAAATAAAATAAAATATTTTGAAGACATATTTATTTGTACGACTGTGTTCATCAGTTATTTCAAATGATTTGAAGCTATATGACATATATAGAGAAAACTACACCGGTTCCTACTACTCAGCAGTTTCACAATGAAGTACAGAAAAACTGCATTCACCTCAAGTTTTTTAAAAAAAAAAAGAAGTTCCATTTATTCAGCTACCCAGTAAAGATCACCTTAAGTAAAAATAAAACAAAAAGGCAAACACTTTTTAATGAAGTAAAAAGTGGATTCACTAATCACACACTATTTAAACAGGATCTTCACACATATTTGAAATAAAAGCTTCTAACTGTCCAATATTTACAGAGTAAAATAAAGGTGATCATTTCTAATCTGTTTTTAGCACATCCAAATCAAAACTGAATGAAAAGTGAAGTGACAGACATCTGCCTGAAGCCTTCTTTAAAGACCTCTTATAAAGGGGGCTGTGTTCACTACAAACACTGCAGAAGAATCTTTAGCTCTATTAGTTTGCTTCTTTAAACATATTTCTCAAATACCCTTTACCATTCATTTCACTCCAATAAGCTAACATGGATGTTTTTACCCATTATACTAAATGCAGGGCACCAGCATGCCAAAGAATTTTAAGTTACCACATTGTTTATGAAGAATTTTACCTGAAGATCAGGTGACTCTATCAGTATATGAAGAAACTAAACCCAAGAACACACTTTTCTTAAATGATTCCTACTCAAAACAGAGTAACAGAATGGAAGTTTCAATGAAAATGCACCAGGGAGCTTGTATGCAACTCCATAAGCAAAACTAAATCCTTCCCAGAGTATTAGTTAACTATGGAGGTTTGCGCTTCTACGAAACTACTCTGTTACACTTTACATGACTCAGTCTTTCAATATTATGTCTTCTCAATGTGAATTCTCTTATTTATGACCCATACATTTAGCATATACAACCCCATCAAACACAATCCAAGATAGACATTCCGCACGTTCAGGCCAATATCTAAAACTAAAATATGTTTCACATGGTTACATTGTAAGACAGAAATGTTATTCTTACCTTGGACATTTTTATGAATACTCAGGGACAAATCTAGAAAAAGAATGTTTTTCAGCTTATTAAAAATCATGTGAGAACTAAAAATTAAAAAACCCACAAAATAATAAATATCCAATTTCATACTAAATTAAAAAAAGGATTATTTTTGATTGGGTGTCCAGATTTTGAAAAAGTTTAAATGACTTCACAGAGTACAACTAATTTATTTGTTTTGTATTAATGAGGGGTAGAATTTTCAGCAACAGTTGTTCCTATTAACATAATTGGACAATAAATTCAACCAATTTAAGCAACAAGAATTTTGGGTGGTAAAGGCACTAGATATATGAATCATATTGATGCCTGTGAAAGGAAAGATCATATCCTTTCTAGAAACTAACGAAACACGGTGCTTAAACCTTAACTATTTACAGGAAACATTTTTTTCAAAGCTAAAAAACCCATCTCGTGTATTATTTTTAATTTTTAAGCCTCCTTCCTTATAACATTTCCGGTCGCCCTCAACCATTCTGTAAATAGCTGACATCTTCAAAATGAAATTTTCTCCTCTTTCATCTGTATGCTTGCCGACTCAGTCATTTTAACTTCTGTTGCCAAGATAAGATTTTCACAAGCAGCAGCATCTCTTTGAGATAAAGCAGGCAGGGAAAAAAAAATAAAAATCTCTCATCTAATACCTCTAGGCAAAAAAAGTCTATTGACAAAGACCTGCCAACACAAGAGAACTTTTATCACACTAACTTGCACAAGTTCAAGAGATTATATGATTTATATAAAAATGTCAGTATATGCTGTATCTTCAAGTGATAGTGCTCCAAGTCCCCTTTCTAGTGCCTCCTCTGGCTTGCCTTCTAACCAAAAAGCCAGTATACCATACCCACTTCTTATCTATCTAGCTCACTCCCACTTTCATTCTACGGATTTTAAACTACCACAATCTGATTCTTTCTGTCTTCCAAAGCAATTTTTGTCTGAGCTCATTTTCATGTGAAATGACATCAAATTGCTTCAATGTACAGCACCCTTCAGTCTGTTCCCCCATCAAAAGCTATCTTGAAGTCAAAGCAAACTGCCCATTGTCAGATGGACAGAAGTCCGATCTTTTTTATCCTAGGCAGAAGGCAAAGTTGTTTTCAAATTGGCGGTGACTTCCTGCAGCTTCTCAAACGTTACTGTGTATGTAAGCAAGTGCAATCTCCATTAGGTTTATCAAGAAGCAACTTTTTAGTGCATCATGATTCTTCACAGTCAAGTTACCAAGCTGCTTTCCACACAGAACACAAAATATGGAAGAGGTCAGCTTTGAGGAAGGCTTTTTGATGGGAATGACAGACTAAAGGTGCTAAATATTGAAAGAATTTGGTGTCATTTTACATAGAGCTGAGCTTGCTGACAAAAATCCAGCATCTCGTTTACATGTACAAAATAAAAAATGGCTAATGTGTTTCTCAGGTGAAATTTCATGCTAAAAATAAAATCTACTACCTTCAATGTCTGTATTTCAGTCAATAAGCTGGTCTATAACTTACAAAGTATTCAACTACTGAAGAGGTTATTTGTGAGACTTCTAGTATCGTGCAAGACTGCTGATAACAACGCCTCTTTTCAGTAGCGTTTCCTGCCAAGTGATGCCATTGATCCCTGCTTAACAATTCTCCATGAAAGATTTTTCAATGCCAAACAAAACTAGATCCTACTGGATGGAACACAAAAGAACATTCTTTTAATGCAAAAGGTTCGTCTGTCACCCAGCTACTTCGCAGAGGCAGGTTAAGAGTGGACGCAAGTTTCTCACAGCTACCAAGACACGAAGGAAAGCTATTGCTGCCGACGGCTGCAGTTGCATTTTAATATCCAGACCAAGCACAGAACTCCTTCCCACAGCATCCCGTTTACGGCAGCAGCCGAGCGCTCCCACACAGCGTGCAGTCTCAGAGCAGTCCAGATATTCCTCTCCAGCTGGTCGACCACGTTCCTTACCCTCCGGTTTCAACAACTCAACTGGACAACTCGACTGCGAGCGCGTCTTCTGAAGCGTGCCGTGCGAACGGCCCTGGGGTGACTACCTCACGCCTTCTCGAAATAGGAAAGCGCATCTCCGAGGCCCTCCCATCGGCGGGTACTTCAGGCGCTCAGGCGACCACAAGGCCCCGCGCTCTTTTTTTTCCTCGACCCCCCCAAGCAGCTGGCGGCTCCAAATCTGGCGCCGCCGGCCACCGCCCCGCAGCTCCTGTCGGCCCGCTTCCTCCTCAGCGGCATCTCCCCAGCACTCCTCCCGGCCGCCGCGTCGCCTTCCCTCAGCTCCTTCCTCCCTCAGTCTCGGCCCGCCGAGCGCGTCCCGCGGAAGCGCCCACAGGGGCTCCAGGGAGAACCCCCGAAGAGCTGGAGAAGAACCTGTCCTTTACCGCCCCTCCAAAGAGGAAC
>NW_009699105.1:0-48278 GCF_000703405.1 Apaloderma vittatum | reverse complement strand
CGCTGGGAATCCGTCTGTAAAGGCAGTTTCAAGGCCCTTCACGGTCGGTCGAGTTGTTTTTCTTCTGCTGAGCCGTGAGGTGAATGGTGAGGTGTTTGTGGTCAGCGTTGTTCTTGAAGTTTCAGGTGGATCGGTTGCCTGTGTCATTGCGTTGTAAACGATGCTCGGAAGGGCTTAGCGATGATGTATTTTGGTTTCTGGTGGCTGAGGGTTTAGTGGAATGGAATCCCGGTGGAACTCCTTTGGAAGGTGTGTTTGGCCTACACCGACTTACAGGGAAATATGTTTGTTTTCCTGTGCACAGCACCCCTAGAATCCTACGTTCTAAACGGCAGTGATTTTTGTGTTAAGTTTTCTTTTTCTCTTTGCCGTGTTGCGCTTCTGTGTGGTGTTGCGCAGCTGGTTTTTGAACATGTGTTCCTTGCCCTTCTCTAAACTGCACTTGTTATTTTTTTCCTGCGTTTGTTTGCATGTCCCATTCTGTTGCCAAACTCTTTCTTTTGCCTGCTCATGTACACCTTAGTATCTGGCACGGGATTTCAAAACTTTATTGGTACCTGAGAGCTCAGTGAAAGCAAGAGATTTTGTGGTTTTTTTCTGAGGGGTTTGGTGTGAACTCCTTGATTCCTCCTTGGCAGGCAAAGAAGGGAAGGATATTTAAATTTCTGTGTTGAGAAGGAAAGCAGAAGTCTGGGGTAATTGTTCTGTGAAGGGATCCAGCTTTTCGTTCTCCAGTGTGTAAGATAACTTTCAGAATTCCTTCTTTCATGATTAAAAAAAAAATTATTTTGAGAGTGGTTTTTTTTTTTTTTTGTTCCTGTGACTGCTGATGTGATTTTTTTGTTTTGCTTTTTTTCCCTCAGAAGGTGGTGTGGTGGGAATGGAGGGGTCCTCCAGTACTTTTGTTGCAGTGTCCTGGCAAGAGAGTAAAAGGGTTACAGAAATGTTCTTAGAATCCTCGACTGGCCTAGGCTGGAAGGGACCTTAGAGATCATCTGGTCCAACCTCCCTGTCATGGGCAGGGACGCCTCTCGACTAGATCAGGCTGCTCAAGGCTCCGTCCAACCTGGCCTTGAACACCTCCAGGGAGGGGGCAGCCACAACATCTCTGGGCAATTTATTCCAGAGTCTTGCCGCCCTCGTACTGATGAATTTCTTCCTAAGGTCCAATCTAAATCTATTCTCCTTCAACTTAAACCCATTTCCCCTTGTCCTATCACTGGACGCTCTTGTAAAAAGTCCCTCCCCAGCCTCCCTGTAGGTCCCTTCAGGTATTGGAAGGCAGCTCTTAGGTCCCCCCCAAGTCTTCTCTTTTCATGCTGGGTTGTCCCCATACAGAGTTTCGCAGTGACATCCTTGTGATCCGCGGTGAGGTCAGTGCGCGTGTGGGGCAGTGGTGTCGGTACGCTGGGAGCGGCAGCAGAGGAGCTGAGGTGTCTGTTCCGAGGCCACAGACAGACCGCGCTGCTCAGAGCTGGGAAGCTGCCTTTTGAGGTGTGAGGGCTCATAAAAACCTGAGCTGCTTCTAAAACGTGTGGTACTCCTTCAGAAAAGCTTCCTGGGCCTCTTCAGTGTAAATATTTGGTTTCACTTTTAAGTTGGCAACGTGTGTAACGTCAGGAGATGGATTGTGTGATTGCCCTGTGTTTTTTAATAATGGCCAACTCCTGCGACTGAAAGTGATGTCAGTTTGTTGTGGATGGTGCTCAGCTGTCCCTGAGGAAAGGGTCTGCCCTGCCACGAAAGCCAAGGCTTGGAGTTAATAACGGAGCGGATGATGAGGCTGTAACTCGGAAAACAGCTACAGCACTGTGGGTGCAAGTGAGTCTGCTAAGATGACAAGCAGTGGTGTTAGCCTCTTCTGCTGTTTGGCAGAGCTGCTGTAGGCAAAGCCTAAGATTAAAACTTCCTAGTGCGTAGCTGACATTAACTGGTATATTGTAAAGTTGCTATGAATGAATGTAAAAATGTGGCATCTAATCTTTCGTCTGGCATTAACCAAGGTGAAGAAAGGTGTGAGGTTTTTGTCACAAATTAGTAGCTAGTTTTTTTAAATTATTATCTTATTTTTTAATTTTCACTCTGCAGGAAAGTGAGCAGGAAGTAAAATAGCCGGTTCATCTAACACATCCAAATAGTTGGGAAACTAGAAGCAGGTGAGATAAAAAGGTAATGTAGGTCAGCGGTGATTGAAGCGTAGAAACTCGAGCCAGGAAATCTGGAATTCTGATCTCATCCGTCACACTGATCAGCTATGTGTCTGCCCTAACTCTGCTTCCAGTGCCTGGTTTATTAGTTTCTGAAAAAAGAGAGGTTTTTATTTTCTTCTTTGGCCAGTGTTGAGGTTAATGTTTGTAACAGCTGCAAGCTCAGTGTGTGTCGAAGCCTGTTCCGGAGCCGATGGTTCGGTGTTTGTGCGCTGCTGTGCGGGGATGGGAACCTCCTCGGCAGCGCTCGCCTCATCCCTGCGCTCGGGCTGCAGCGACGGGCCGGGGCCAGAGCCGGGGCTGCGCTCGACGTGTGGCTCCTCCGTGGCCTGGAGCAGCATCCTCTGCCGCTGTCCTGCCTCTGGTTTCCCCTCAGCTGCTCCATGAAGCGTGGTGGCTTGCCTCTTGAATACTCTTGTGCTACATTTCTTGTCATCACTTCTTCCAAGACCATTTTTTAGCTCTTGTTTTGGGACAGTTTTTCATTACTTGACCTCTTCTCCCCACTGCCGCCGTGTAGTCTTTGTATAATGCCGAGTGTCACACTGGTGCCTTTTGTTACTGTGCTGTATTTTGAAGCCCCCTGCTGCCTTAATTTCTATTTGATTTTCTGATGTTACTTATTTTCTAGTTCTCTGTTGTATTAAATAGCTTCTTGCCAAGAGAGGTGATGTTTTCACTGGGAAGGCTGTACAGTTGGTTGACAGTTCTCTCACCTGCTTTGTGTTGCCTCTGCCCTTCCTTGCCCTTCTTGACAGCGGTGGCGCTCCTTCCTTAGGTGTTTGCTGTTTTCTGTATAAATATTGATAACACTAGACCAGTTACTCATATCTCTGCTTCTGTTCACAGCTTGGTCATTATTTACAATATATATTTCTGTTTTTACCGGCAGTGTGACTTTTTCTGAAGTACCCTGTGGCAGCGTGAGGCCCACTGCTGCCGGCGTGGGGCTGAGTATTTTGTAGCTAAGCTCTGGAGCTGATCCTTCGGTGTAGTCTGGACGTATCTTCTGCTCCTGCCTTTGGCAGGCTTGGTTCAGTTCTACCAAAGCAAGTCGGGGAGTCCTGCTGCTGGTGTCAGTTGGGAGTTAGGTCAGGCTTTAATTACGTAACTTTCCAAATGCTGGTGGTGCTGGAGGAACGCGATGACTTGTGCGTGCTTTGGGGTGGGGCAGCTGAAGTTGGGTCGTTGTGTTTGACACGTGTGCTGCTTCAGTCTGGGGCCGCTGACTAGAGTCAACCAACGTCAGAAATACAGGAAAAGTTACAACTGAGTGTGTATCTTGAGTTGAAAATTGAGACAATTTCCCCAAACAGTAAAGCCCTTCAGTGAAAAATTCCCTTAACTTTGATGGAGTTTATATCTTAGTTTCAAGGCTAAGTAATAATGGAATTGTAAACCACATCTGATGATTTGGCAATTTGTCCTAAATAAGTTAAGCAACTGTTTTTAAAAAATTTCGTTACTATATTGAAAGAGTGGGTTCAGTTTCATTTTTTCAGACCTAAGCTAACATTTCAGAACAGTTTCTGAGGGGAAGGATCTCGGTGCGTTTACATGGTTAAAGACAGTAAGTCCTGTTGTTTCTGTGCTGCAGTTCCTGACAGAGGCATATGGCTTGGCTGAAGCACTTGGGCATTTTGCATGTGGTTTTTGGTAACATTAGGTGCTTCAAAGGTCATTTGGTGAATGATATTTGAATATGACTGTATTTTAAGAGAGACATTTAGTAAGGTTCTATACTTAAATATTGTTGGCATAATGGCATTTGAATAAAATTTTTACCTTGAAACACAACAAGCTTAACTAATAAAAGGCTATAAACTGGGAGAAAATAATGATTTAGAGGCATAGTTCAGAATACATTAAGATTTTTATTTGCTTGTGCTTTTTTTGGTGTTTTTTTTTTTTTAATGGTTTACTAGGAATGTGTTGCACACAGAAATAATGCCTTTTTTATCAGTTCGGGGAAGAATTGATGAATGGCAGAGGGAAAGGAACCTTTCATGCCATTCAGAGAGTACGAAAAAAGCTGGATTTCTTTTTTTAAAGGAACTTAGATGCCCGGCACCTGTAACGTTGGAACTAACCTGAGTTATGTATCTCATGCTTTCAGAAGCTTTGATCTTGGTAGTAGGTTACTCTAACGAGCAAGGGCTTCCACATGAGAAGGGGTGAACAGACTTGAAGTGGAAGAATTCTGTGTTGAGTCCTACCCGATACTGTAAATATTAACTGGGAGGCTCTTCTCAGGTATTTGGGGATCGTCCCTGATTTCTAGCGCTTGAAGGTAACAAAAAAAACAGCAGAAGGAAACTGCTGCTGTAAAAAAAAAGAGGGAAGAGGTAACTACTTTTAAAAATTGCCTTGACATTTATGTTAATGTGCAAAGGATAAAAGCGTATGCCTGTGCTGGCGAAAAATGTTAACTAGTCCTGAAGAACAAGACCTGCTCCTTTGAAGGCAGTTCCAAGCAGCATTTAGACAGCTAAAGTTAGCCTTCAAGTCTGTTATCACTAGGTTATATGGTTGTCCTCTCTCTGGTAGTCGTCCTCTGCATTAAGATGCATTTCTGTAATATAGAGGAGTCTGTAAAATTTAATTTTCCATGGCAGTTTGCTATTTGATAGCTTTGTAGTTTTCACCTGAGGCTGACTTTTCTTAATCTTTCACATGGTTCATAGTGTGAATTTTAAGATTAGACAAATTAGTCACAATTAGATGATCACTTAAGTGTGTTAATTCTTTTGAGCTCTAAGTTGTTTAATACTATTTATGTTTTGGGTTTGTAGTTCTTCAGTATTCTGTTTGTTTTAACTCTCATTGTTAATCTATTTATTGATGTGTAGCCCTACTTCCCTCGTTTAGCAAAGCGTGTGTGGTCGTGTATCGAGTCCTGGCAAGATCTTGATCCCGTAACTGTGTGACCTAGCAGAGCTGTGCTATGGTTTTGCTGCCTGTTGTCCGTGCCTGATTTATATGATCAGGAAAACCACAAGTATTTGCCAGTAGATAGTCGTCCAGGTTTTGATGGAGCCCGTTTCCATTCTTTGTGTGTTTTATTATCATAGAATCCTAGGCTGGAAGGGACCTTAGAGATCATCTCGTCCAACCTCCCTGTCACGGGCAGGGACGCCTCTCGACTAGATCAGGCTACTCAAGGCTCCGTCCAACCTGGCCTTGAACACCTCCAGGGAGGGGGCAGCCACAACATCTCTGGGCAATTTATTCCAGAGTCTTGCTGCCCTCATACTGACGAGTTTCTTCCTAAGGTCCAATCTAAATCTATTCTCCTTCAACTTAAACCCATTTCCCCTTGTCCTATCGCTGGACGCTCTTGTAAAAAGTCCCTCCCTGTAGGTTCCCTTCAGGTACTGGAAGGCAGCTCTTAGGTCCCACCCAAGTCTTCTCTTTTCCAGACTGAACAACCCCAGCTCCCGCAGCCTGTCCTCGTAGCAGAGCTGCTCCAGCCCCTGGATCATCCTTGTGGGCTCCTCTGAACACGCTCCAACAGATCCATGTCCCTTTTATGCTGGGGACACCAGAACTGGACGCAGTATTTGAAGTGGGGTCTCACAAGAGCAGAGTAAAGGGGGAGAAGCACCTCTCTTGACCCGCTGACTGTGCTCCAGTTTCCTCGAGTGACAGCTCCGTGTCTGTGGAGGACGTGAGCCCTGGTGCCTGTCTTGACATTATGGCTTGTCAGTGCGCTCGGTGAATCTGGTCTCCAGTCACGGAGTGATTGGCAGCGTGTATGCAGAAAAAAAGTTTGTCTCCTGTTGTTCTGTGATCTGTCAGAATTGTAGAAAATTGATACGTGAGTAATGCTGAGAGTTGATTTGACCAAGGGGAGGACATATATTTCCTTTGGAAAGGAGCAAGAAAAGAGGAGCCAGTGTGGTCTTCTCTCCTTCAGTTACTTCAGTGGGTTCTTTCTTTAGCCGTACGCCTGCAAACGCAGACTGGTTTGAACTGTGTCACGTGAAGTGGTTGCTAGCTTGTGTGAATTCGTGTTTTCTATCCTTAGGAATATCCATATAATCTCGTTGCCTCCATTCTACCTCCTCTGCCCGTTTTCCTCCCCAGGTCTGCAAAACGCGTGCTGCGGGAGTGCAGTCTTACTGCTTCAGGCTGTAGCATTGTGGGCTTGGTAGTTAAATTATGAACTGTCTCTGGGTGGGAGTCATCCGGGTGGACATGGGATTGTCCAGAAAGTGGTGTGAATGACTTACTGGGTCACCTTTCCAGTATGAAAATAGATGGACCTCAGAAAGCTAAAGGAATTTTCTTGGGGAGAGAGAGTGAAACTGAGATTCTGCAGGACTTGTGATACTTGCAGAAAACCTGGCTGGTTTGTTCAGATGGCTTGGATGTAGAATGATGAGCTTTCCTGACCCCTCCAAACTGTGGTTCTTTGCTTGGTGACCCAGGGGCATATGCTGCTACTCTTAGAGCTCTGGGAGGGATTGTCAGGCACGACATGAAAAATAACTACCCGAGCATCCCCGGCTCCTTCATTCAGATGTTCGAGCTGCACATGCAGCTGTATTAATTTTTTACTTTTAATTAAATGGTAATATCTGCTCCAGCAGTCCCTGCTGGCTTGACTTCTCCCAGTTCTGTAGTTATTTACTCAGTAGACCTTGTGTCAATACGGTCTTGGTGCTTGTCACCTGATACAGTCGGGGACCTAAGAGCTGCAGTTAAAAGTCTTCGTGGGCAGCTCCCAGCTGCTCAGGTGCGTGTGTTCTGCTCTGGGAGCAGCAGGAGGCTGCTGGGTGGGCTGGAGCAGAAGTGACCGGGCCGGTTACGCTGCGGCACAGCGCGGCAGGAGCGGAGGCCCCTCAGCTCTTTGCCGGCAGAAGCCTTTGCCTGGGCTGCCGGCGGGGAGCTGAGGCCTTGACGTGCTCTGGGAGAGCTGCAGTGCTGGTGCTGCTGTGGAAGCCACATCTATGTCTTTCAGATGTGACAAAGGGTCTCAGAGATCCAGTAAAAAGCAGGAACAGCTTGATTGGGTTTTTTGGGGGGATTTTTTTTTGTTTGTTTGGGGTTTTTGCATTATGTTCCTAAGCAAACTGCTTAATCTATCTTCCTGTCCTTTTTCTTCTTCTCAGTTGGTGTTCGTAATTAATTTTCTCAGTACCTCAGTGTGGATAAAGGTGCATTTTTTTTTTTTTTTATGTTCTGGTGATACATAAAGACCACGTGCTTGGATAGGATTCTGTTTTGTTGCCCAGTATAGGAGTATTATACATATCAGATACATGCACGAGTAAAGAAAACAAATGAATAGAAAAGAAAAAAAAATCTATGTTACTTGAATCAGTGCTTTATATGGAAGAACTTTATGGGATTCTTGTGTTGAAATTTGTGAGACATACTCTTAAACTAAAATGTCATAAGAAGAGCTCCTGGAACAAACAGATAACATCAGTAATAAATTGCTGATAGAAAGCAAAGTTCATCAGTATGTCTGAAGGAACTCAAAATCGTTTAACTTGTTGATTAAAGTAGTGACAGATCAGATTTGCTTTATTTACCATGAGAGTAAGTGCTGGTTTGTGTGGTGCCAGTTTGATAAAGGGCTTCAGGAGAGGACCCAGGAACCGCATGGTTCCTGACAGCTTGTTGGATTGTTCAGAAATCTTGACAGAGCCTCTAACCTCTGAATGCTTTTCTTCACCTCTAAATGCTTTTATTGCATTGCAGTGCAGTTTTTAAATGAGATGCCACTGTGAATTAGTAACTAGCTAAGGAAGAAGCAAAAGTAACGGGACAGTAATAGAAAATCTGTCCACTTTCGTAACAGGAGGCGGGTACTGAGAGGTGCTCTGCCAAATTGCCATTAAGCCCATTTCTAAAGTGAGCTGGAGAAGAGGAGCGAGTAGGGAGGTGGCAGTTTCATCCTAAAGCTGTGGAAGGATTTTGTGATGCTGAGGAAGCATGCAGGAAGATGGTAAAATGAATTCTTTGTCAATACAGGCAAAGCAATGCCTGTGCTTAAATCAGATTACTCTAAAGATAAACACACAGTGAAAGGCTCTAAACAGGTTGTCACTCAAGTCAGAGGTGTTTGAGCTGTCTGTAGATTCTGTATTACAGTGCAACAGTAGCCAAACAGACAAAGGGAGTTTAAACATTTTTAACTGTGTAAGTGTAAAGAACAAAAAAAATCATCTGTGTGACCTCTCAGCACACCCACTGCTTGAATACTTTTTATAGGTCTGCTTTGTTTAACAACGACAAGAAGTTGAATTCTGAGAGATACAGAGTGATAGAAAGGAATCGCACAATGGCTCTGAACAAGAAGAGATCAGAATAGGACTCTGCTGCCGTGAAAGGGAGGTGGCTGAGGGGTAGATACAATTAAAGGCCATAAAATCATAGATGACACAAAATCAGTTAATAGCTGATGAGTACTTATTTTCTCATGGTGTAAGAATTTAATTTAGCAGCCCTTACTTGGTCAGACAGAAGGTTTAAAGCAGAAGATAACTTTTCATGGGATTTATAGTTAAGTTGTGCAAAATATTACATGAGTGTGAATGAGGAAAGGTTGGATGCTTTCCAAAAGAGATGAGATAAGCACATGGGTCTGTGGAGAGGTGCTGAGCAGAACGGTGCTGTCTGTGGTTCAGGAAGTCCTTTGAGCAGTCCTTGCAGCAGATCGCGGAAGGAGGGAAGGTGTCAAGGAGCTGCACTTTCCCTGTCACTTGCCCTCTCCACCCCTGCGAGACAGGCTGCGGGCTGAGGTCAGCTTTCTGCCAGGCTGCGCTCTGGGATTGCCCACCGGGGCCCTGGGCTGGGCAACACAGACTTGACTTTACAGTCTGTCCGGGGGAAAGCTCTCGCCACGTTATTTAAATTGTTGGGGTGTTACGCATATTGTGTCATGCAAACAGCCACGCTTAACAGAACATCATCAGGAATTACCCAAGACACATCACTTTAAACGTGCGTTGGCATTATAATGGACTTTGGAAGAGCTGAGAATAGGTAAATGTTAATCTGTTCTGGAGTATTTCTGAACTGATGTTCTCATATCCAAAGTTTCTTCACTCCTGCAATATCTGCTGCTTGGACTTACTTGAAATGCCTGAAACTTAAAAATGAGGTGAGACTTAACGGTGTATTGGCATGCAAAAGAATCGTAAAGTTGTTGAAGGCAGAAATCAGATAACCTGATGTAAGAATTTCTCGGTAGTAAGAGAATGCTTTCTTGTGAAGGGGAAGAAAAGCCAACTTGATGCATTGCACAGGAATTACTCTGCATTGAAATGCCAGAAGAATGTGTGCGCAAGGACCTCAAGCCCCGAGGAATAAGCACGTGACGTGATTTGTGAGAGGTAGACACTGTTTTATGTAGATGGCTGCAACACTTTTTGTGGGAGGAATTCAAAGGTGTATTTAAGAAAGAAAAGCTGAATGATGTAACATTGACTGAAAAAAAGACTGAATATGGAGTTGCAGCACAAGGATGGAAGTTCTGAATGTTGGAGAATAAGTCATAGCTTTGTCTTTTGGCCTTCCCATTGTCCTCGTCAGAGCAGTTCTGAATTGTTCTCTTGTTACCAGGCCGGAAGCGTGTGGGAGTTGCTCTTAGGAAGTAGCTCAGATTGGACTGTGTCTGTAGTAAGTGCCTCTCTGAGTCTGTGAGAACAGGAGTAGCCTCATAATTTGGTTTATCATCTAATTATGAGTCTTATTCTTTAATTCTTTGCATTCCAGAATGCTGGTTTCTGCTTGCTTTTCTGTGGTTGTGAGGAGGAAAGATGAACTTTACAGTGTGACTTGCTGGTTGTTTATTTATGCAAGAGCATGTGTAGATACAGACTCTTCCTTTTGTTCAGTGGCTGGTTGATGTTTGGATGAGATCGTATTAGATCTTAAATGTTTGGTTTCGCTTTACCTGCCTTCTCAGTGAGGTAGGAAGTCCTGCCTAAACACTGATGAAGGATGCAAGATAAATGTGCATAAAAAGCCGCGCTTAAAGAGTATCGTGCAATCACGGAATGGTTTGAGTTGGAAGGAGTCTTAAAGATTGTCCAGTCTAAACCCCTGCCGCCACAGCAGGGCCCCCTCCCACCAGAGCAGCTGCCCCAAGCCCCGTCCGCAGCTGCTCTGGGAAACCAGTGCCAGGGTCTTACTGCCTTTGTAGTCAAGAACTTTCTAATGTCTAATCTAACCTACCCCGCTCTGGTTTAAAACCATTGCCCCTCGTCCTGTCTCTGCCCGCCCTTGTAAGCAGTCCCTCCCATCTTCCCGGTAGCCCCTTGAGGTACGGGGAGGCCGCTAGAAGGTCTCCCCTTGAGGAGCCTTCTCTTGTCCGGGCTGGACAGCCCCAGCGCTCTCAGCCTGTCCCTGTAGGAGAGGTGCTCCAGCTCTCTGGGTGTCTGTGGCCTCCTCTGGACTTGCCCCAGCAGGTCCGTGTCCTTCGTGTGCTGGGGGCTCTGGAGCTGGATGCACTCCTCTGGGTGAGGTCTCGCCAGGGCACAGGGGCAGAGTCACCTCCCTTGACCTGCTGGCCACGCTTCTTTGGGTGCGGCCCAGGATGCAGTTTGCGCATTGCTGGCCCCTCTTGAGTGTCTCATCAGTCAGCACCCCCAAGTCCCCTTAACCCCTGCTTGTTAGTGCAGCATGTGCCTGCATAATAAGCATTAATTCATTCATATCACAGTAATGTGGGAATGTCTATTAAGTTTGCCTGGAGAGGCAAGGCAGGACTAAGGATCAGTACGTTCGATAATCTTGATCCTACATGTGTCATCATTCTGGGGCAAAGTACCCTTCTGCAGAAAGAACATCTGTTTTCAAAATCGAATGCTTTTTGTCTCTGTAAGTTCAAACTTTCCCGGTATGAAGGTGGGGCACTGGAGTATGAGGGGTCTACATGTTTTGGCTGAAGAGACACGGTGTTATGTTTGAATTCTGTAGGAGACCTGGTTTATAATCCAGACCTATGGAGCTTCATGCAGCTGTTGTACTGGGTGGCCACCTTTACTCATAGTATGTGCATCTCTCTCTGCTTTTCTGCAGCAAACCCGTCCCCTGCCACCTTTGTGGTGTCATGCGAGCCAGTTAGCGTGCCATTTGAATGCACATCGTTTTCTGTGCTTAAAATGCGTGACGCTCCATTTTGGGAGGATGGTGACCCAGACAAAATCGGTAGCAGACTCCCACGGCAACTTTTTATGCGGAGTGTGACATTATCTGTTACCAGAATGGCTCAGTTGTATTCACAGGCTAGCTTGGATGAAAGAAGAGTGTAGAGATGCTTGCATAGTCTGATCCTCAGAAAGTCAAGAGTCAGCTTTGGTGAGCATGAACTTAGAACTCTGTTCAACGCTTAAACTTCTCACGTGTGGCTTTTCTTTGAGAGCCATTTTCCTTCTGAGGGATGCTCAGAAGACTAAATTGCTCCCTAGGTCTGATGGCTTCCTTAGTATTCTGTCTGGTGAAGTGAAACTGCTTGGAGGTCCTGCAGAACACACTTCTCTTGCGCACTCTTGTCATACCACTGCCGCCAGACACTGATTTGGCAGACTTGTTTGGTTTAGAAAGGATTGTTTTGTGTGGAATGTTATAAAGGGACAGTTGTTGGATTTATTTTTCAAAGAAGATTCTCTGAAATATCCACCCAGCTAGGATTGCTCTTCCGTCTGCGTTTTCTGCTGACTTCTGCACCTCTAAGAAGGAAGAGTGTGTGTCACAAGTTTGCAGGGGTTTTGAGGCATGGCTGTATGAAACCCTTGTATGAAATCTTGTGCAAGTTATTGAACAGCATTGCTCTCCGTAAAGGATTTCTGTCCCAAGTTGTCAAGAGTTTGGGATCCACTGCCTTTGGAGCCTGACTTTTCTGGAGGAAGGCAGCTGATGTGAATGTGAGAGCACACCTGACAGCATGCCGTTTCTGCCTGTTTCAGATGGGGAGTCCTGATATGTTCACCCAACAGCTAGCTCGAAGCGTAGCAATTTCTGTTTCTAATGCTCTGGAAAAGCAAATGTAAGGTACAACGAATTCACCTGGGTTGCAAGTTTATTTTTAACCATGCTATTTAAGCAGTCTGCATTTTTTAAATTCTTCTACATACATAATTGTAGGGTAAGAAAGAAAAAAAAAAAAAAGAAAAAAGCACAAGTATGAGACCATTATGAAGCCTTTAGGTACAGTACAAGGTTTACAGATCTCTTTCTTCTCCCAGAGGATGCCAGCCCCCATCAGACTGCGGGAGTTGATCCGGACCATCCGGACGGCAAGAACCCAGGCAGAAGAGCGTGAGATGATCCAAAAGGAATGTGCTGCTATCCGGTCATCCTTCCGAGAGGAAGATAACACATACCGATGCAGAAACGTGGCGAAGCTACTGTATATGCACATGCTGGGATACCCTGCACACTTTGGACAGGTAGGTCGGGGTTCGGTGCTTGCTGTGCTACGTGCGTATGCCAGTCTGCCCTGTGTGTTTTGGGCACGTTGACTTGTTTGGAGCATTCCCAGCTGCAGTTTTGCTGTCTGCTCTGCGGGATCTTTTGAAGTCTGTCTTCATGTGTATTCTGAACCCACATTAGTTAGTTCCGAGTCTGTTAGTAGGATCTGCTGCGTGTAGACGGAGAGTTAGTTAGTCTGCTTTTGCCAGACTCTGTTCTTCACCAGCCGTGTTTGTGCAGAGCAGTTCTTCAACCACAGCCCATTACATATGGATATTTCTAGAGGGGTTCAAGACAGCACTTTGGGGCTGTGTGTTTGATAAGAAAAATAGCAGTGGCTTCAAAGGAGGCTCTCTACCCTTTTCCTTCTAGAGATCTATTCTAGCTAGATAAGAGCTGGTCTATTCCCAGCAATAAGAAGTTGATGTTCCTTGTCCCCATCTTAGTGAGGTGACTTGGAGAATGCTGGTATGAGTTTTTCATTTCTTGTCTTATTTTCCATGTGCTATTTTTGACACAGGTAGATTGTGTAAAAGGGAGACAGAAGGATGAGAGTTCCTGATCTACAAGATATTCTTCAGGTTGAGCTTTGCTTAGTCTTTGGGGCATAGTCTGTTTTGCTTAGAAGTTGTTAAGTGTCCTGTTAGTAGTGATCTAACCCAGCCCTTTCATAAAGCTGAATAAAAAGTCTGTCAGATTGTTGTATCCCTTAAAGTAGTTTCATGTCTTGAGAGTCCATCCATTCATGACTGGATTAGCAGTCCTGGTATGTCTCAGTGAAACAGTAAACTCAAGCCACTGAAATCAAGTTCCAGATAATCTGAGTTAGGGAGTGAGTCTGGGCTGTGCTGTTATACATAAAGTGCATCACTTTACTTCCACACCGTTGGATTCTTCTCTGAGGATAATGAATTGTTGCGTAAGACCGAGTCAATTTATGTATTATCCAGGGTCCAATTTGTGTATTATCCTGGTTTTACCACTTCACACAGCCAGGCTCTCTGGTCCAAGAGAGAAACCTGTAACAAAATTTAAGGCTAGGTTACCAGTAAGCGTCGTCCAGCATTTCCTCATTTCACCCATATTAGGAACATGTTTAAATTCTATTGGAATTATTTTATCATGTATTTAATCAAGTATTTAATTCTGTATATGGAAGATTAGACCATATGTCTAATAATTTTTCAGTTTCTGCTTGGGTCAGTGATGGTAAATTACTCTCCACTCTCAGTGAAAGGAGGATAAACCAGATTGTTTAATGTCTGTTATTGCCGTGGTTGCTACATCTCAAAGAGAAGCATCTAGGCTGACTGGGACCGGAGCACTTCGTCTGAAGGCCTTGGTTCTCCGGTAGTTTGTCAGCTGCCCTTCTGGGAAGGTCTAGGGCCCGAGGCTGAGAAGGGGCTTTAACAAGTACTCTCCAAGTAAGTTGCAGAGCTTTGCCTGTCCTCAGTGCTGGTAGCTGGGAGGAATCTCTCAAAGCGTTAAGTGTGGCGTAGGTGGATCTTAGTCTGTGTGAGCTGGGGACCTGCTGAAGAGCCACGCTGCTCCAGCAGTGGAGTCTTGTGGGCACCCAGTCCAGGGCTGCGGGCAGGAAGCTTCCGAGAGCAACAGGTTTTGTGGGAGAAACAGGAGAGCCATGGACTGTGTTAGGCAGTCTCTCTTAAAAAGGTACACGCGCATCTGACTTCAGCTAACAGGGTGCATGGCATAACCAACAAAAAAAGAAAATTTAGAGAAGATGTCAGAAGTAGTGAACGGCTGATCTCTATCTTTCCAAGCCAGGGATCTTCAACATATCTTGCACAGAAATGAGCGCTGTATTTAGCCATGCGCTGGATGGCAGCTCTCTCTAGAGCGTGTGCAAAGGCCGTTTGGGCAAGTTTAGAAGTTGTCAGACAGCCTGGGCAAATGGTCAAGTATTTTTATTATTATTGTCATTATTTCTACTTGCAAAATGATTCCAGTTGGAAGGGTGGCTATGTCAGTAAAAACTTGGGTAAGTTGTAGTCTCTCTGTATGCCTGTATCATATCCAGCTTCACTGATGTATCTGTTACAGCTCTGATGTAGCAGATTTTAATCGGTCCTTTCAATGAAATGGCCATAGTGGTATCAAGATTTCTTCCACTAATTCGACCTTGTAAGACCTTCATCTTTTCATGTTTCTCAGTACTGCTGTGCCTGAAGCTAGTTTGCATGTATTTGTCTACAAAAAGTGAAACAAGAACTTGATGAGACTTTCATGGGGTGAATTTCAGTAATATCTTTCAGATTTAAAAGTACTAGAAATACGTCCGCAGGCTCTGTTGCAGTCGTTAGTTTCCTTCTGCTTGGTTGTTCATCTTCTGCCTGTGTTGGCTCTTACACTGTAGCCCAGACGTCATCAATCCTATGTTGCATTTTTGCAGAGGGTTGTATAAGAAAGTATCTTGTAAACTGCGGAAGAAAGTTGGTTCAGGAGTGCCATATTCTTTTACAGAGAGCAGTGGAGCTGCAGGAGGTTGCTGTCTAGTGCTCTGTACCTTACCCTGGCTGCTAGTGCCCATTTGGGCAAGGTCAGTTGCCCTCGTGGATGGCCGACCTTTACTGTTCAGATGCGTTTCTTCGTTCTCCATTTTCAGCCCCTTTAAACCTAGCAAATGGAACTTTCTGTCAAGGTTTTTCTTGGTTTGTCATCCCGCACTAGCTGGGTGTTCACGTGGGACAACTTCCTGCGTAGCTGAGTTGTATATTCTGATGCCATGCGCTTGCGGGAACTTGGCGGTGGCTAGGCCATAGCACTTACTTTCTCTGGCACTTTGACTTTAATTTTCTTTTCAGTATCCTGTACAACCTTGCCTTCCTGATGTGTATGTGTGCTTCTTGCATCTCACCTGTGTCTGTTGCCCTGTTCAAGCTTCCCTATAGCTAGGGACCATGAAAAACTTTTCATGACGCCCTGTGTTTTGGCCTGCGCATGCCCCCTTTACTTCCTCTGGAATGGATCTGTTGCAAGCTTTGTCTGACCCTTCTCTCAGCTCGTTGTGTATGCTTACTTGCTGTCCCAGCTAGTTTGTAAAACTGGCTTATGGGTGTGCTTGTGAGGAATAGGTCTGTTACCTGTTCTGAGAAGCTGTTTCTGCTACTTCCTGTCTGGCGGGTACATATTGATTATACTTGATTAGTTACCTATTAGAGAAAAAAGATTTTGGGGCTTTGTAATGTCAGAATGTTTCTGTTTGATGTCTTTTTGCAATAAGAGAGTATTAAATTTAAAAAATGATTAGCAATTCTTAATCAGCGGAGTGCGGGTGGCAGCTCTGCGTGCCATCTTGGGCATCTCCCTAATGCTGTTGAGCAGCGCTGGCATTTCTGCCTGGTGAAAGGGAAGCTTGTGGTGGCTGCAGTGTGTGTCATTTTAGTCAGACTTCACCTGTTCAAACAGAGGTTACAGAAATGACAGAGGTTACAGCACGAACATCTAAGTCCCGCTGACTGTGTCTGAGGTTTACCTGGCTAGCGGATCATACCAAACCAAACGTGGCTTTGACAACTTCACTTACAGAGCATGATCCTCCCTAGTAGCTAGATGGGCCCGTTTAAGTTTCCAGTGCGTATCAAACACGACACGTGATCTGGATTTCCACACCTTTCCTATTTTGTTTTTAATGATGGATCCCTTGTCTCGATAAATATATTATCTTTTACGTTTGTGATCTGACATAAACTTGCGTATCTGGTACGTCTGAGGTCACAGAAGGCCAACAGTGTCTGGTTACTTCAGGATGCAGTTGCTGCTAATGACTTTCCTGCTGTCTGGGAGCTTTGGGCAGGTCATTTAACCTTTGTTTTTCACATCACTAAAGTGGGAATACAATATAATTTTAAAAAATGCATTCTGAGAGACCTAGATGAGTAAACATCAAAATTCAAACTGTTTCTCCTCTAGCTAAGAAGTAGTTTAAGCTAATTCTGTCTTTTTTTTTCTTCTTTTTTTTCCCTTTTTTTTCCAGTTGGAGTGCCTCAAGCTCATTGCCTCTCAGAAATTCACAGACAAGCGCATTGGGTATTTAGGTGCCATGTTGCTGCTGGATGAGAGACAGGATGTCCATCTTCTTATGACCAATTGCATCAAGAAGTAAGGGTACCACCTCTCTCTCCATCAACACATGCTCTGAGGTGTCAGAAAATGAAACTACACTCCTGACAGTGTTATTTTGACTACTTCAGTTTTTTTTTTCCCTTGTCTTAGAAAACTGGTGTCTTGCATGTTGACCTTTCAAGAATGTTCTAGTATCGTACTATATTGGATGAGTCTGTGTAACTTCCTGAGAGGGAAGAGAATATAGAATTGCATTGGTCCTGCCGACGGGTATGTGGCAAACAACGCTTGGTGTAACCACTGTTACAGAACCCTAGTCCAGTTTCTGGAGGTCGCGTTAAGATCAATAAGATCAGGGAGATGAAATGGCCACAGTAAGCTGCTCAGCCAGTGCAGAAGGCCCCTAATTGTTGTGAAGAGCTCTCCTCCGTTTCTCGAATTAGTTATCTTCCAGCTTGCAGTAGGAAAGAGCGAGGTGAGCAGTAATGCAGCATCAGTAAAGGTCTGTGTGCCTTTTCAATGCCAGTGAATCGGGATGTGTTTATGTTTAGAATTTTGCAGGCTGGACTAGCCATTGTATGCCACAAAGTCATATATGTTGCTGCAGCCGCGTTGTCCTGTATTTGTTTACTTGACTTCTGGTCACAGAATCACAGAATTGTTGAGGCTGGGAAAGACTTTTGAGATCATCAAGTCCAACCTATGACTCAAGAGCATCGCAACAGCCAGACCATGGCACTAAGTGCCACATCCAGCCTTCCCTTAAACACCTGTGGTGGTTCAGCTCTGTATGAGCTCTGAAGAGTCACCTGGCCTCAAAGATCAGGACTGTGTGTCCTGCTTGCTTTTTAAGGGTAGCCTAATGGTCCTGGATGAATGATTTTCCATGGAAGAAAGGCAGCAACTTAGGATGTGTTGTCTGGGGGTGTCTTGCTGAAATCAGGCAAGATGGAATGTGAGATATTTTTTTTTTAAAAAAAAAAAAAAAGGCACACTTTCTTTTCCTCTTGGCAAAGTGCTGTTAAACTGGGGCTGACTTATGTTACTGTTTAGTAGAAGATGACTGGGGCATTGCCACTAATGCCCCTTTTCTAGATGAGTGGGAGCAGGAGGGGAACAACTGTATTCTAGTTGATTTTCCCGGAGGCCTGCTTGGTTATGTGTGGTGTGTCTGCTTTTATTATTATTTAATTTTAGAACATAATTAGAACAAATTTTTAGAACATAATTTCTAATTTTAGAACATGTTCTAATTTTAGAAATGTTCCAATTTTAGAACATAAGCCTCCCAGATACTAGCAAGTAAGTACTGATCTTCAGTTAGAATGTGGCCTCAAAGTGCGTGGAAAGAAACGTGGCAACCCTGCAGGGCTGAGCATCTGCTACCTTTGGCCTTGAAATGTCGTGCCTATGAAGCTCTTCCACTAGAACCTGCCTGTGCTAAAATGAATTTGGGTGGTAAGGACGCAGTGAGTTTGAACTAGAAGTGGGTCAGACGGGAGCGGAGCAGAGCTGGCGCACAGCTTCCCATCACCTCAGTAGGTTGTTTATTGCTTTCTCCGTTGGCTTCTGTATCGACCACTTTGTCTTGCTTTTCTCTAGACATTAAGGTATTTGATTTGTGGCCTTGTCTTTTGTAATTTTATAGCAAGACCTAGATTCTTGATGCCAAAAGAGCAAGCACCCTTGTGAAGCACATAGCTGCTGTACACACAGCTTTATATAGGTGCCAGAAGTCTGTTAAAGGAAGGAAACAAAAAGACAACCCATTTAGTGGAATGTGCTATCCGTTCCTTCATCTGCATGTTGCTGTAGCTGCTCGACGTTACAACCAGAATACTGTCTTTTGCTTTTCTGCACCTTGTATGCCTTTGGTTATACACCACGCGTTTCCCCAGCTTTCCCGTTGTGAGTCCCCAGTGCCCTTGCCTCCTAAGCCAGGAACTGTTTGGGTTTTTTAATTTATTTTTTTTTATACACTTTCTTGAACACTGAATCCTGGATACTGTGGCGACATGAGTACCAAGTAGTCTGATGGAGAAGTAGTGAAGAAATCAGTTTTAAAGGCTGTTGAGACTGCCATGCGGAAGCTGTATTGTCTTGTACTTAGTGTGACATCGGTAGCTGGCCTCACGAACAGCATCTGCTTTTAAATAGTTTGGCTTCTTATTGTCCACTTTTTGCAGATTCCTTAGGCATATGAATAGTTAGCACTGCTAAACAAAATTCCTGTATGGATTATTTTCAAGGTGTATGAGTGGTGAGGTTTGTGTTTTTTACTCAAGATACAGAATATTTTTTTACATAGATTTTTATATAATGTTTGGTTTGTAAAAGTAGAAGCTAAAGCCTCTCCTAGATCATGCTTAACTTCAGATAACCCACAGACTCACGGCAGGACTGTACTTCATGTTAGGTTCTTCTTTGCATGCATGTTCCAGAAATAGAATGTTTTGCCTTTACTTTAGAAATTTTAATGGAGTTCTATGTCAGCTTCCTTCTTCTCAGCTCAGTCACCTGATTGTTTTAACCAAGTATTTTGTCTTTTGAGTAGAAGTAGTGACAAGCCCTCGAAGCTGCTGTTGCTCCTTAGTCATGCTCCCAAATAGCTGAGCATCTGGAGAGTTCTCCTGGGCCGTGTGTGCGTCTGACTAGATGACTGTAGAGACATGTGCCTTTTTTCCTTGTGCATTCGGGTTCTCTGTGTGCACGCTCATTGGCTTTGTGTTTTTTTTCTCATTTACAGTGACCTTAATCACAGCACGCAGTATGTGCAGGGGCTGGCACTCTGCACTCTTGGCTGCATGGGCTCCTCAGAAATGTGCAGAGACCTTGCGGGAGAGGTGGAAAAGCTCCTCAAAACTTCCAACTCCTATCTTAGGAAGAAGGTACTTCAGGGAATTTTTTAGTACTTTGTTATGGATTAAAACACAAGGTCGATTGGAGGCCTGTTAGTATCTGGAATACTAGATGGCTTGGATCACACTGGGTATTTTCGCAGTGTGCAAGAGAGATGTCAAAGCTCCCTCCGTATCTACAGCAGAAGTGTGCGTAAGCCTCTGAAAGACACACCTCTAGCGGGTGAGGTGGTTGTTTCTGTTTCCATACTCTCTACCGTAAGGTTGTTGGTGGCAGTGTGAACACCTGCCCATTTGCAGACATTAGCTCCAGACTTCTAGGCATCAGTTTTATTTCTATGACTTCTTGGCTAAGTCCAGAGAAACTCGAACTGTGAACCGTACAGTGTCTTATCTGAAGGTTTGAGCCTATTTGATCTCTTCTGTTGATGATGGTGATTGGGCTTGAAACAGGCAAACATTTCCATAGCAAGGGTACCATAGCATCTGCAAAGTGAATCACCCTTGGTCTGTTAAATTTAGTTCATTGTTAGGTCTTGGAGAGAGTGGGAGCAGTAGAACTTAGGAAGAGATTCTCTGTCTAGTGCTGGATCCAGAGTGATGCTGAGAGGTGCAGTTGTGTTCTGGGAAGAGGCCTCTGTGCTTTATTCTCAAGTAGTTGCAAAGAACAGTGCCTCCTGTGGGTTCTGCACCCTTGAAGTAGGCAGGTTTTTTGCAGTATATTTTTCGTAGCACCAATCACCTGCAGGAGGAAGTTATTTTGTATGGAAGGAGATGATATTCAAGGGAAAGAAAGTGAGCCATACTCTGACATGAATTTAATTATTTTTTTCAAAGGCATTATGCCCTCCCTAGCAACAGGAAGGCAGACTAAAGCAGCGCTATTAAACGCAGAGCTGCTTTGCAGTTAGTGTCACTTCTGGAGTGAGTGATGCGAAAAGGAGCCATGGCTAGGGGGAGGGTTACTGTGTAGCTCAGTGCTCTCTTTCTCCGCACCCCCCCGCTCCTGGTAATTTTATTGAACTATTCTCTGTGATGCTGTTTAGTTTCATTTGCAGTAGAGGGAAGGAAAAGTGTACCGTAAGTCTTCCAGGCCTTTGTATATCACGAAATTTGTGATAATTCCCACTGTGCTCTGTGTGCTCAAAACATGTGTCGTCGTTATCATATGTACTAACAGAGTTGTTCTTTCTCTGCAGGCAGCACTGTGCGCTGTTCATGTCATTAGAAAGGTGCCTGAACTCATGGAAATGTTCCTGCCAGCCACCAAAAACTTGCTGAATGAGAAGAACCACGGTAATGTCGGAGACATAAGCACGGCTCTGCTGTTTTTTATGGGATGGTGTGCTTGCTGCCTAAGCCTTTTGTTTAGAAGGAGCTTCTGTGGTGTATTCATATGACTGGTTTCTTCCCATTTCTGTGCAGTGGAAACAAATGTCATTCAGAAAGAAGGGATGTCTGTGACTGTGCTAGTCAGCAGGACTTGTACGTAGCATAGGTGACAAAAGGAACTCTTTCACTGTGTTTTTATGTGCTTCAAGAGTGGGCAGAATGGGAAAGTGTGTGGTTTGCATCCAGTGCATTGCCCAAAGGGCTCCTAAAGTGCACTTCTTGGGAGTTTGGGGGTTTTCTGACTTCTGTTAGCATGACACTGTAGGATTCTGACATCATGTTAGCAGGCATTTCCAGGACTGAGATACCTACATTACTGTCAGGAAAGTGCCTTTTTTCAGTGCTGTTCGTCATCAGAACGACTCACTTAACAGTCCTTTGCAAGATTATTCCGTTTTAATGCATTTTCTTGCACAAGTGCTTTTAGAAGATTATTCAAAGAGAAATATATCTTGACTGATATCTATCAAGCCTAGCACTCACTTCCCGAAGTCTGAGTCCTGTGGCACATCTGCAGCGGGCATGTGCCTTGGAAAAAAAAGTGGATGCGCTGGGAGTTCTACAGTAATTGTTGTTTGCAGTGCTGAAAACCCATCACAGGAGAAGTTCTGTCTCGAGACAGGGTAGTTGTAAGCACCAAGGGTACTGATGGGCCACAGTAGCTTCCTGAGAAGCTGTTGTTTCCTTTTTGTGTGTGTGTACGTGTTAAACCTTTGAGGTACAGGACAGTTTGCGTGTGGAGCGTGGTTTGTGTGTGCAGCGAGCTTATCTTCATCTGAAATGTGATGATGAGAATACTTACACCAGGGGCTGTTCCATATAGGCAGTGGTCTGTAAGACTCCTTGGCACTGAGTGATGCCTACATGATCCAGCCTGATAGCTTGAGATCCTCTGTCTTGTGCAACCCTGAAAAGCTGACAGCTGTTCTGTTCCCTCTGTTTCCTATTTAAAGATGGGAATATTCTCTTCAAGACTTTGCCAAGCAGAGAATTGAGTTGAGTCTAGTTCACGTGAATTCAAGAACAGGATCATCCTTTCTGTTTTCCTTATCCTCAGAAATCAGCATCTCCTTGCCAGCAGTTGTACCCATAGACTTTGTGTTAACCTTTCTCTGAAGGAGAATATATATGAAAACCTTTTAGCAGCCTCTTGGGAGGTCTCAGGGATCAGTAAGCAGTGTCAGTGTTAAGAGAGCTGTGACACAAGTTTTGTATGTAGATACTGACGTACTTCAGAACAGATTTTGGATAGAACCTGCGTGTGGAATGTAGATGCTGTCGTCTCTGTAGAAGACGTTACTTAGCGGGCTTCTGGTCTCTGAGTCAGGGGTTCTCCATCACAGACTTAACAGAAAATGAGCAAGTAAAAATTTAGCATCTGCAGACTGCCATGTTACAGCTGAATGTGGACGTAAAATAATGCTTATCGTTGAAGTCTCATGCTTTACGAGGTTCTAACTCACTGAGCAGTTATCCAGCACTGACATGCAGTTAAATGGTTGGTGACTGACAGGCCTTTTCCTGACTGTTCTCAGAGACACTTGGACTGGGACTCTTGAAGGCAGGGCACCGAGCAGCTGGCTGCAGGTGTGCACGTGCTGGCTCGACCGAGCAGTCTGCTCTAGTCTTTCCCTAGACTGAGCTCAGACCTTCTGAGAAAGGCCCAATTCAGATCACGTGCGGTTGGCTAGGGTACCCAAATCAGGAGAGAAAGTCAGGAATCGTGAGGAACCCACCACCCGCAATGCAGTTAGCACAAACTGTCCTTGAGAGTCTTGTGTCTGTCTAGAATCGTAGAGTGGTTTGGGTTGGAGGGACCTTAAGGATCATCTAGTCCAGCTGTGTATGTGACCATCTAACTGTATATTTGGGATGCAAGTTTCTGCAGGCAAAATCCGGGGTTTTCTTCTCCTCCTTTGACGTGTCGTTGCAGCTTTAAGACATGAGCATATTGCTATCTGCTTCCCATTGGGCATGGCTGGAAATGCAAATATATTCTGGGGTAAATATGTTCGAGAAGAATATTTTTTTTAATGGTTTTCTGATGTTTACGTGTGGTCTTTGTTTATGTGTCTGGAGCCAGTGAAATTATGTTAAATGTAGATACTTTTTTCTTTTCCCCTCCCTCACTTTTAGGTGTTCTTCACACATCAGTTGTCCTCCTCACAGAGATGTGTGAGAGAAGCCCAGACATGCTTGCACACTTTAGAAAGGTAACTGTGAACTGATAATATCGCAGAATTAATATTGATGGTTTTGTTTGTGGCGAGTTGGGATTTTTTGGGGTTTCGTTATTTTTTTGTACCAATGCATCCTCTTAGTCTCACTAGTGAAAGCAGTGTGCAGATCTTTTAATAAAATCTTTACGGCTATTTGAGTGAAGAATAATGCTGTCTGCTTGTTGCAAAAAAAAAAAAAAAAAAAAAAGAGGAATTTTGTGTGTATCTAGCCCTAATCCCCTTCAATAAGTGGCTGTGTTACAAGACATCAGTCTTAAAATACTGCATAATTTTCCATTTGTACTTAAGGATATGAGAATCAATGTCAGTCTTCCTCCTCTGGTTAAGAATGTTTGCTTCTCCTTCCCACCCTACCCAGCACAAACTTCCTTATGCTGTTGGCTGTAATTTGCTGTGCAGTATTGCATATGGAAGACTACCAATAGAAGGGCATCTGGAAATTGCATCCATTGTCATTCTGACATCTTGGTCAAAGAAAGAGCGATTTAACAAAGTTAGTAGAACAGAACTGGCTGTTTGTTCCCCTGGAAAGTCTTAAAGGTGCTTATTTATTTGCATGCCCAGTTTCCTGTTCTTCCTTGGCTTGTCTCTGGCACTAGAGATTTCACACAGTGCATCCTTTGGTGCATCTGGGCATTTTGTCAGGCATCGTCACTTGCCCTGGTTGTACGTCTCAAAGAAGGAATGAAAGTGGGATTAGAGTTGTCTTCAAGGTGGCCATCCTTGCTGGTAATTGCTTCGTTAAGGTGGCAGTGATGGGGAAAAGACAGAAGACCTGAGTCCACAGAATTTAGGTACTAGGCAGATTCTTTTCTAGCTATTTCTTGCAGTTGTTTATGCTGTGAATGGTATAACATTGATCTGTCCCTAATGCCTGCTTCGTCTGTTTTGTCCCTTTTGTCTGTTGGGAATCCTGCTGTGTGTTAGAATGAAAAGGTAAGAGTTAACTGTTCTAGACGGTGCATGCTTGCTTCCAATCTGTAGATGTTTGTCTCTTGTGAGGCAGTGCTGCTTAATACCACATTTGTGATTGGTGCCACACGCTTAGATCGATTGTATTCGTCTAATGCTTTTTGTATGCTGGTCCTTGTCTTGTCACTAAATCTCCATACCCCAGGCAGCCCTGAATCTCAGTTGTGGCCTTCTCCAAACACGAGCCTGCTTTGTTCAAGCTCTCTCTCGTTTGAGGAATACGTCAGGATTTTTTTTGTTCCTCTGATGCCTACACAAGGTGTAGCCCTAAGTTTTCTTCATATCACAAACTGGGCTTTGTGTTTTGTGTGAATTACAGGGCAGCTTTTGGTGGTTCCTAAAAGGAAGCAGGAGGGACAGTCACTTTGTCGCCTGCGGGCAGGCTGACTGTGCTACAAGGACCTACGGAGCCCGGCTGCATTGCTGATGCTTTTCACGGGCATAATTTGACTACAGAAGGCTTGGGGTTGTGGCACTCAACCGATCTCCATGGCTGTACCGCTTCCCTTTGTTCTGTCCTCAGTCCTCAGAACTCTTGCATGTTAGAAGGCAAAGATGTTGATCGGGGTTTCAGGGATGCTCCAGCCAGGTCACTCCACTTGAGGGAAGATGTTGCAGCACCCTTTAGTTTCCTCTGTAAGGCAGATAGGAAAAAATGTGTGCTTCCTTTTTGTATGTTTTATGAAATGCATGTTTTCAGAGGAGTACGCAGTTGCTGAAGAGTGAAGGGAGGCCTAAGAAGAAATGATGGGGAAACTCAGCTGGATTTCTTCTTGCACTGTACCACAAACGTTCAGGACTTTAGCCCAGAAAACACTGGTCATTTAGTATGTCCACATGCAGCTGTGTGCTCTGTAAGTCACATTGTGCTTTTAGCACCTTCTGCTACTACCTGTCCTGAATGAGAAGCACCACCTTGATTTGATGTGTCGGAGGTGACAACTTTACTGTAAGCAGTCTCTTGATCTGGTGAAAATTTAGTGTGAATGCAGTCCCTGACTCATAGCAGGCATACACGAATGCAGGAGCAGCCCATTTCAAGGACAGGAAAATTTAATTTTTAACAGTGAATTCATTGCGAAGGGTTCTATAGAGAATAGTTTCATAAACTGTAATTGTCATGCATGAAGTTGAGAGAAAGAATGCTCTGCTGATGCTAGCCATGCTTTGGAAATGAAAAGTCTACTTCAGTGCAGTCACCGTAACACCTCTGTCCGGTTCGTCACCTAATCTCCTGCCCTTGTCTGGATTATTTTAATAATACCAGCACTGAGAGGGATAGAAGAAACTTTCTGTGGAAGGAATAAAGTTAAAGATCTACACCTCTGCATCAACTGGGAGCAGTTAGTTCAGCGAAAATGAGTCCAGCCTGTGTCTTTCAGCCTCAAGATTTTTCATAGGATGTGTTGGAAAAGTTTCCATTTAATCCTTGAAAATATTTTGTTACTCATAGCTGCTATGAAGGGTTTTTGAGATAAGTGGCAGGTGTGTTGCAACTTGTCTGCTTTAACAGTTGGCTTACTTACCACATTCTGCCTTAAACTGGTTACTTGCTTGGAACATGTGAGAAACTGGAGAGAAGTGCTGTTACGGCTTCCCAGAGTTGCCCTGGCGGGTGAAGCACATTGCTAGAGGTGCCTGAACCAAACTTTTGTGCAAATAGGTAACATTTCTTCAAAGTTAGGTCCAAGTCTTGAAAGATAACTTATCCCTGTGGGTACTGGAAGACCAGTGCCATCAACATCTAAGGAGTCTGAACTGCGTCTGAAAGTTTTTTAGCCCAAACAATTGGAAAGAAGCTTTAAAGTGTGAACAGTGTAAGTTGATATGATTTTGTGTTCCTGGATCTGGCATAGTAACAGTGCTTTCATTGGTTTCTCTGCTTTTATGCAGAACCCTGCTAAGAGCAGTGAGGCAAAGAATTTGGTCAGTTTAATGTTGCTGCTCTTGCTGAGAAATTTGGGTTGAGGAGGAGAAGAACAGAACCTGGAGTTACTTGCTGGGAAGAAGTAGTCTGACAATAGAGCCCTGAGGGAACACTGGAGGGAAATCCATTCTCTGCACTCTTTGGAAACACTCAGAGAAGAAGCAGATCACAAAGCTTTTCTTTCTAGAAGCAAAGTTGGATGGAGTGTCAAACTTAAAGGAATTTGTAATAGTTTAGTCACAGCAGTACAGGGGTTGGAAAGATCAACGCTCTTGGCCGTGCGTGATTCTCCTGTGGAGACGTATGCTGAAAATGAGTCGGGATCTAATGTAAAGCTCCCAAGTGAAGTCCGGGAACTGTACTGTTTCTACAGTCCGGGATATCCCCTTTTCCTGAAGACAGGAATTGAAGTTGGTGTTTCCTCCCAGGTCTCAGCTGCCAAGCTCTGGTAGGCTGTAGTGCTTTAAAGATACAATGTGGTGCTCAGGTCCCAGCTTAACTGTTCCTAGTTGTGCCCCAGCGAAGCTGTAGGTGTTCATGTAACCTCACCTCTGGGTGTGCAGGTTGAACTTGGTGGACGAATCTGTAGACTGACTGACTCTCAAGTACGAGATTTATCCTTGGACCTGTACTTCAGAGCTGGGGGAGAGCGAAGGATCAACACCCTAATAGGACGACTCTCTCTTCACAGCTTGTTCCCCAATTAGTTCGTATTCTGAAGAACCTTATTATGTCTGGATATTCACCAGAGCATGATGTGTCTGGGATCAGTGACCCCTTTCTGCAGGTAAGAACTGATGCACACAGTGATCGAGAGCTGAATTCTGGCACTGTGGTTCGAGACTTGGGTGTGATGAGATGATTACCTCCAGGCAGCTCCACTGATTTTAAGATTTTGTCTTTGTTAGATGCGATTGTGCAAATGCTCTTTGTTTATCTTGGTGAAAGACACCTGCCTTAGTGCAAACAGCAGTTGTAATACCATATCATCTTACGTGGAACCGTGACAAAAGAGAGAAGCAGCAACGCTTGTTGGTCTTGCAAGGCTGTGCCTGGTGGGGGGGGGTACCCTTAACAGTTGTGACTAGTGGGAAGAAAATGAGCACAGCATAAGCCTGTTCTTGCTGTTAAAGGTCTTACTGAGGATAAGCATTTTGCTTAGGAATGGAAACCAGCAGCTTGTTTTGCTTCTTCACTACTCCTTGGGAAGCATACTGGGCATTTCATGGCCCCCACGTAAAGCACTGCAATCCACTGTGCTTTTCTTTGCTTTGTTTTGTCAAACAGGTACGAATCCTGCGGTTACTACGAATTTTAGGGCGAAATGATGATGATTCTAGTGAAGCAATGAATGATATACTTGCACAGGTGAGGTCTGCAAGGTTGATGAGCAGCTTAAACTTTCTCTTTTGGTTTCTTAATAATTTGGATTAAGCAGCACTGGTGAGGATACAGCTGCTTGCTATGCCGGGTTGTATTTCTCTTCAGGAGACACGTGTTCATAGGTGTGATGCTTGTTTGCTAGAGACTGGTTCATTTCACTGCCTGTTCTGCAGAATGGCACACAGGGTGTCTGTTCTGGATGTGTTGGAGTCGCTTGTTTTGTTTCCTCTCTCCAGGTTGCCACTAATACAGAAACAAGTAAAAACGTGGGAAATGCCATTCTCTATGAAACTGTGCTGACTATTATGGACATAAAATCTGAGAGCGGACTGAGAGTAAGTTGCCTTTTCTATGTCCTTTTCTTTTACTGATATTAGAGTAAATTGTGTAGAAGACATGAAGCAGAGTTGCTTCACCTAAACATAGCTCCGCAGTCGGTCCTGGATAAGACTGTAGTCTCTTTGGAAAGTGGTGTGTGTTGTTTTTTGTGGGCGTTTGGTCTTGGTGGTTTTATTTTATTTTATTTTTTTAAATAGCAAAAAAAAAAAAGGCAAAACTTTCTGCAGATTGTGTTCCCTTGAGTGCAGGAGAGACCCTGTGTTGTGTTTGTCTTAGCTTTTCCTCTGCTTAGGTAGCTTCTGGGGTTCCTTATGTTACGCTTTTGGCCAAGAACCACAATGGTAGCTTTGACTTGTTGCCTTTAAAATCATCTTGAAACAGTGAAGATGTCCAGTAGCCTTTTTGATCACTAACCTTCTCTAACTCTTTCTGCAGGTGTTAGCTATTAACATCCTAGGCCGTTTCTTATTAAACAACGACAAAAATATTAGGTAAGTTGTATGCAGTGTGTCTTGGCAAAACTCAGTTCAAAATGTGTGAGAAGCAATTACCCAAAGAGGAGGCTGAAGTAGAGTTTTCCAGGAGCCCGTATTGGGAAGTACTGTTGTGAGTTAGTGTGACTGTCTAGCTTTCTTCTTTCTTGGGGCATTCTTGTCTCTGTGCAAATCTTTAACTGTGGCCCTGCCCTTCTTAGTTGGTGAGTCTAGGTGTGTGATCTGGGTTTTTTAGCATGTGATTTCTTAATCTAGTCAGGTGTTTCTTCCAATAATCTGTGATCTTGTCCCAGCTGGCATTGGAGATCTGACATACTAGGCGAAGAGTGCCGTTTTTCTGATTGTGCTGGTGGCAAAAAGGGAGTCTGGTTATGCTTTGGCCACTACAAATCTGGACGTGGAATTGCTGCAACTGCTAGCTAGAATTAAGTCCCATCTCTAAGCATCTTGATTGCAGTTCATGGTGTGAGTAGAAGACCAGCATTGGGAATCGCAGCTCGGGCTAATTTGGTTGTATGATGTGTGGAAGCCTAATCTTTGTCTTGTCTTTTCAAACTCTTTGTGAAGAGTGGACAGCTGACCTGAGCCTGGGAACTGGGGTGGGGGCTTGTGAGGCAGCAGGCTGTTGTTAGGCATGTTACAGCTTAGTATGGTAGCTCGCCTTTGAAGGTAGGCCGTGTAGTCCCCTGAAGGATTTCAGTTTGTGGCTGAGTACAGGAGAACCCCGTTCTGTTGCAAAGTGGGACTGAGTTTTGGGGGATGTGAAGTCTGTGCTTAGAAATTAAATGCCTGCGGTCAACTGTTTGTTACCTTATGTCTTCACTGCAGATATGTAGCCTTGACGTCGTTGTTGAAAACTGTGCAGACAGACCATAATGCAGTACAGCGGCACAGAAGCACAATCGTGGACTGCCTGAAGGATCTGGATGTCTCCATTAAAAGGTAACAGAAGCATCGGTGAAATAGACTGTTGAGGTTGACAGCCTGTGGAAGGCGAGCAGGGCATGAGGGAGAAGGACAATAATCTTGGGAACTATGGGTGAGACCAGCATTATTGCATAGTTGTGGTTCATACTTCGAAGAAGGTAATGAAGGTGTGTAGCCACCTTCTTGGAGAAGCTGCTTTTACATTTTATGCATCTTGGATTGGAAAAAATAGGTTTTTCTGTTTGCATGAGTTTTCCAAAATGGAGCTTCAGTGGAGATCGGATTGTGTGCTCACAAGGTGGAAAGCCTCCATAAACTACGACCCTCATTAAAGCTACTCTGACGTGCTCCATATTGCTTTTCTTCCACAGACAGACGAGTAGTGCCATGTTGTCCTGAAGCCGGGTTAAGCCATACATCCTAGATTAAATTTGATTAGGCACTGGTGGAATTCAGACTTAACTTGGTGGTTGTTTGAATAATTTGCTTACAAACCACATCCCGGTACGAATTCTTGGTGCTCATTTGTCATTTAAAAATAGCAGTATGTTGCTGCTTCGCTGGCCATCAGAACAGCTTGCAACCGTACTTCTTACTGCAGGAAGACATTTTTCTGGTACTCGGTCTGAACTTCTTCCTCTGTTTCTTTTTACTTCAGTTATGTTACTCTTACTCATGATAGTAACTGTCTCCCGTTTCTGTCAGACACTTGGAGATACCCTTGAATTGTCTGATCTCGCTTTTGCCCAGCCTGCATGGAATGCTGCTCTTCAGAATGGAGTCTTTCAGTCTGTCAATTGCTTGCTCTTTCTTCCAGAACTCTTTTCCTCATCGTTGTTCTTTCTGTAACTGGTGGTGTGAGCTCAGTGCAGCACATACGACAGGTCAGTGATGGGGACAGTTGCATCCCTGTTGCATCTTGTGGAATCTGCTGCAGGCCAAAATTTCACGGAGCTGTCATCATGTCATGAATATACTTTCAAAATTGCTCAATCTTTTTTTTCACCCTGTTGAACTGATTAGATACGCCACAGTTACTCGTTCTAATAGGCATCTTCAAATTTATGCCCGTCTTTGAATCAGACCTAGATTTTTGACAGCGCTGCTTGGTCTAATATGTACAGAATAGGGAAGAAATTGAATCTGTCTCGCTTCCGAAACTGCTTTAGTTGTTATGTAATGGGTGTCCTGTAATTTTGCGGTTGCAATCTATGCCAAAACACAAATTTGTATTACGTATGCTGAGCAGGCCAGGCTGCTGTTGCTGTTTGGTGCCAGAGCCAGCGGGAGGCTGCGATGTAGATCAGGAAAGACCCATCAAGGTTTTGAATACAAGGCAACAGAAGAACTGTGTTAGTGCCTGCTAGGAAAACAGAGGTACGCTACAGACAACAGAGCTTCACGTTGGAGTGCTGTTGGAGGATGAAGCCTTTGAGTGATCCATCAGCAGAGCATGATGTTGCCGTGCTGACACTCATGCTGCTGACAATGCACTGTCTTCATTGAAGCAATTCATTGGCTGGATGTCAGAGGCCCCAGGGAGCCAGGTTCAGGGGACCTGAGGGGAAGGTGTGATACTTGGGTTTGGTCATCAGAAGCATGGCCTGCTCCCATCATCCTTTAACCCCTGCGGCGCGTCTTTGGTCTGTGTAGTATGATTTGGAATGCTTTTGCCATTCAGTTCAGTTCTTTTTGTCTATCTGTCTGCTTAATATGATCAAACTACATGATTAGAAACTTCAGGACAGAAGTGAGCAATGTAATATGATTGAAGGTAAGCAACCTGTGTTAAATGTCTGGTGTTAATATTGCAGGGTACCTCTGCGCACTTGCGGTATTGATATATCTGCTGTAGTGTGACTGGAAAGTTAAACAGAAACATGGAAAACTTGTAACTCGGTGTGGTTAGAGGAAAGGAGTTGGGAACTAGTCGGAGAGGTGAAAAGAGTTTTATGGTGTTATAGGTCTTCACCCAGCTGTAGATGTAGATGATAAAAGGTAATAATTTATTGATGTATTTCCACCATAATTCTGAACGCCTCTGTGTCTTCTAGGTCCCTGGGCATTGGTTGGGTAAAAAGCAAAATAACACAATTACAGTCACCATTCTCTAGAAACCCTTACTACAATCGTAACCAGGAGGTTGCTGAGAAGCAGTGCTGTCTAGATGTTTTCAGGTTCTTGAGAAGGAGCAGCTTGTGCCTAATACCGCTGGATTGGGTAATGTGCCTGGTCTAAGCGGCTGATATTTCGTGAACACTGGGAATGTACTGAGTGATCAGGAAGAAGTAGCTGTGCCCATGTAGTGGTAGGTAGCGAGCTTGACGCTGAAGCAAGACGATCAGCAGGACGGCTAATATTTTACTGCCTGTAAATACATGGAAGGATGGCAGCATAACTCAGCATTGTGACTTTAGTGAAAATTGCTGGAGCTAAACACATTGAAGTCTGATCTGTTTGGAGAATGTATATTACAAAATAGACCTTAGACCTTTTGAATGTAATCTGTTGCACAGTGAGCAGTAAAGAATCACTGTACACATGTCGTTCAGCAGCTATCCAGATGATTTCAAAAGATAATTTAAATGGAGGAGGATTTTTTTATGTCCTCTGAGGATCTTTTTTGTCTTCTGGTAGACTTATCACAGTGACAGGCAGAGAATAAAGTTCCTGACAGTATGAAGAGGACCCAGCCTGAAGGTTTGGCTTCTGGATCACACCAAATGCTCAATTTTCAAGAACAATCGTGGTTGTTTAATGAAGCTGTTTTAGTGCATTATAACATGAATAATTGCCAGTGATGTACAGGAATCAATCGTGTTTGAAGATAGTAGTCTTCGTTCAAAAAAAGTCAGAAGAATGGATGTGTTGTGCTTAGAATCAACTACAGATACTTCAAGTAGAAGGGCTAAGGACTAGCCTCTGACTTCTTGATGTGTACAACAGGGAATAGCAGAGAGCCAGCGCTCTGTCTAGTTGTGGGCTCATCTTGGGCCAGAGGGGAAGAGGTCTGAAAAGAACACAGAAATTGTGGGTTCTGGAAATCTAATGTGGTCTGTCTGACAAGATGCAGTAAAGCTTACGGCTTCATATTTTAAATCTCTGTTGTATTTGAATCTCTAATATATGGAGATCAAAACAGGTCTCTTCTGGATCCCTAAAGCTGGAGGAAGTGTGTAGTAGCATGGATTGCTTGTTGCAGTTGTGTGTCAAATGACCAGCGTGCAACTGCAAATACTTGGACGGTCAGACTGGAGCGCTGATGGGCTCTGGTTGCTGAAAGACATTTCTAACCCTTAGGACATCTGGATAGGTATTTTGACAACACTGCACAGCCTCACTCCCCCTTAGTTTTTTGTGAGGTGGGTATTTGTTATCCAACCACGACCGGGAAAATACTGGTATATTTAATGTGAAAGACTGTTCTCATAGGAGTAATAAATGTTGCTCTCAAGTTAAATGCATTTGAGTAGCTGGACCTGTTCATGGTGGGTTTTTTTTCTACTTCACTAGGTGAAGACTCTTTACTGGTTTTCTGTCTCTTGCCCTAGGCGTGCAATGGAGCTGAGTTTTGCTCTTGTTAATGGCAACAATGTCCGTGGAATGATGAAGGAGTTGCTGTATTTCTTAGATTCCTGTGAACCGGAGTTCAAGGCAGACTGTGCATCTGGAATATTTCTTGCAGCTGAAAAGTATGGGATCAATTTATTTGCTGTTAGTTTTTGTGTGCATCCTTGGAATTATGAGCATTTTGTAATTTGTTCCTCCCCCTCCTCGCCCCCCGTGAGAGAATCTGTGGTTCATCTCTTCTCCATTTGCTGACGTGCGTGCAGTTCGTCAGTTGTAACGCGCTCTGAGGAGCAGGACACACTGGTGTGTCCCGTGTGGGTAGTCCTCAGGTCACTAAAGCAGCCCAGTGTGTGGGACCGTGCTGCCCTTTGGAGCAGGTACTGTGCTGACGTCCTGGCCCTGCCTCACCTCCACACACAGATTCTCTCTGGTTTAGCTGTACAGGAGAGATATCTCGTTGCTGCTGAGCCGTCGTAATCAGCAGCCAGACTTCGAAGCACTGTCTGGGCAAGGTACGCTGCGCTACATTATACACATCTGTATATTCATTCAGCTTTCTAGTGACGGCAGCAATGCAGAAAAGAATGTGAAGTGTCTGGGGTTTGTGGTGGGTTTTGGCTTGTGTTTTGTTGGTGTGTGTCCCTGAGGAGACAGTGGGCCAGGAATAACTGAGTTGGGAGTGGTGGTGATGGATTTCTTGCTGGTGTTGAAGGCTAGCAATTAATTGCTCTAATTTGTTGGTTTGTGTTTTTTTTTAATTTTTGTCAGATATGCTCCTTCCAAACGTTGGCACATAGACACAATTATGAGAGTCTTAACAACGGTAAGCAAAATTGCCTCTCTTGTGTGTCACTACCTAAAAATACATTAAAAAGCCACTCTTTCACCCCCCTCCTCAACTGGACAAAGGAGAGAAAAGTTAAGGGCAGGAGATCGTTCGCCAATTACCATCACAGGCAAAACAGATTCAGCTTTGGGAAATGAGTTTAATTTATTATCAGTCAGATCAGAGTCAGCCATGGGTCCAACCTGGAGCTGTCTGGCATTGGCTCCATCAGACCGAGGGGAAGCTTCGAGCAGAAGCTTCTCACAGAAGCCACCCCTGTAGCCCCCCGGCTGCCAAAATCCAGCCACACGGCCCTGTGCAGCCGTCTTTGGCTAACTGCTTTCTCACTTAGTTGACCTAAGCAGGCTCACTTAATTTCCTTCTTTCTGTGTGCTCTGCTCTGCCAGAGGAGTGCCTGAACAGTGTTTCGAACAGTGTACGTCTTCCCTTCAGTGCCAAAGCAGGGTGGTTGCGTACTGTCCCGCATGCTTTCCTGGCCTTAAAGTCGGCTTTTCCCTCTGGGCTCTGTTTTCCTGCCCGCTGACCAAAGAGTGATGGGCAGGCAAGTTCTTGGGTCCTGTGCATAGAGCCTGGCTTTGAGCAAGCGGTTGAATGAGCTGTGTTCTGTCCCCGGGATGATTTAAAGCCTTCCATTTTACAGAGAACTTTTCTGTGTTGCTTTTTGTTCCTTCTGTAGCACAGGATTCTTACATCCACGCTCTGTCCTTTTGACAGTTTCAGGGTATCTGTCATACGGATTTCCCTGGACATAGTTGAGTTAGTTGGCAAAGCGTACTGTCCTGTCCTTGTACCTGTCAGCCTGCTCAAAATGTATCGTAAAATGCTCGGGGATGGGGAGATGATTCTTATTGCCACACACATCAGGCGGCTTTGCGAAGGATATCGGCAGAAGTTGGGTGTGACTCAGAAGTCGAATAGTGAAACCTCTCAACCATTATTCTTGCAGGCAGGAAGTTATGTTCGTGATGATGCTGTTCCCAATCTGATTCAGCTCATAACCAATAGTGTGGAGATGCATGCTTACACTGTGCAGAGACTCTACAAAGCCATCCTCGGTGATTACTCCCAGGTAGTACCAAACACAACCAGCTTCATTCTCCTTGTTGTATTGCAATAAGCACGTTTAGTAAGTGTCTCAAGGTAAGTCAACATCACACTGTCTAGCTCCAAGGGACGAACTGCAGAGGAGGCATGTCTTCTAGGAGTTTGTGTTCCTTTTTAATTCTCTTATGGAATTGTTGATTGAATCAGATGTTCCTGTTTCTTCTGCTGTGGAGAGCCAGCTTGGCTGGAAGGAGGGCTGAGCTTGCTTTGGGAAATGCTGACGGCCTAATTTGTCATGCAGGCATTCATTTGTCTCTGAGACATCTTAATTTTTCTTCTTCTAACAGCAGCCCCTGGTACAAGTGGCCTCTTGGTGCATAGGAGAGTACGGAGATCTTCTGGTGTCTGGTCAGTGTGAAGAGGAGGAACCCATACAGGTATAGCTTGGCAAAGAGCAACAGCTGTGTGCCTGGCTGAGGCTGGAGCTTCTTGGTGCTGGCTGTGTGAGGGGAGCGCTTGCAGCACTTGGCACTGGTGTCGGTGGTGGCGCTGGACCCTGGGTAGGAATCTGCCTCCCACACAACAGGCACGGGTTGCATGAACGCTCACGGTGAGGAGCACAGCTGCCGCTGGCAGAGCGGTGTGGGTGCTGACTCAGCTTGCAGGGTATCTGCTAGAGTCTTAGCTGTATGTTTTGATGTTAAACCTGCTCTTCAGTGTGCAGAGCAGAAACTGTCTTTTAATATCAATATCATAGGATCTCCACCTAGATGCAGCTGTCTCACACGCCCTGAACGTAATGCTTCAGGCTCACAAAGTTGTGAGAAGATACCACTCAGCTGTTAAGGAAGAGAGAGATTTTTACAGTATGCCCTGAAAGCCTTGCTGCAAAGCTTCTCTCTGTCACCATCTAACCTTTCTGTACCTTTTCAGGTAACAGAGGACGAAGTTCTTGATATTTTAGAAAGTGTCCTGATATCTAATATGTCTGCATCTGTTACACGAGGCTATGCTCTCACTGCCATCATGAAGCTTTCCACAAGGTTCACCTGCACTGTCAAGTGAGTTCTCATTGATGTCGTACTGCACAGAGCTCTGTTGCAAATATGCTGGCTTCAGTTGTCTTTGGGAGAAGTATTCCTTGGACACGTTCTCCTACCGTGGTTTGCAAGAGTCACCTTGTTATCTGTTGGCTTTTGCAGTCCTTCTTTGCTTGCAGGGTGGAAGACTTCCACTGATTTGTACCGTTTTCTCTGTGAACGTCCTCTCCTCCATAGGAACTTAGTCCATGTTGCTGTTTCTTGAAAACTCCTTCATGGCTTCTGAGTGTGGGTAGTTGAGCTTTCTTATGGTATACCTTGTGGTGTTACATTAACAACCTGCTGGTGCTGTTAGGAAGGGACAGTTCAAATGTGGATGTTGCTTAGATACTTTGGGAGAACAGCAGTGGCTGCATGTTAAATGAGTTGCACAGGACAGCTGTGGAGCAGAAGCCAGAGAGGGTCTTCTGGGTGACATGTGCTAATCTCTTGCTTATTGCTGCTAATTCCATGGTGTGTGTTTTTTTGTTTCCTCCCTGGCCCCACACAGTCGCATTAAGAAGGTAGTTTCCATTTACGGCAGCAGCATCGACGTGGAGCTGCAGCAGAGGGCAGTGGAATATAATGCACTTTTCAAGAAATATGATCACATGAGGTACGTGTGGATGGGTTTTGGTGTTTGAAAAGGATTGTTACAATCTGCTCTGATCTCCTGTGTGCCACACTTTGTGCTTTGAGAACTTTGTCTGGTGATTTTGGTAGGGTTAGAGAGGAACCAGAATCCCTCCTCCACCTGTAGGTGAAGTGTTTAAAGAACTCGGTGTGTCCTGTGAGATTTGTTCTGTAATCGGAGACGTTCTCTGCGAAAACATTTGCCCTCCTTTGAGCTTGAACTTGACTCATTTTTACTTCTAGATGTTAAATTTTAGATTTGCTAGCTCAGCAAGTGTCTGTAGGTAGTTTTTATCAGGCTAGCATTAGCACAGTCATTAGATTCAAACTGATTTTAAAACGTCTTTGGAATAAACATGCAGAGATCCACTGACCTTTCCTCCTGACTTGTGCTGTGAACTTCATGTAATTCTTCTGTCTATTAATAATTTTCAGTGTTTCAGAACACCTGTTTAATTTACTTTATCTTCTTGTAATATCTGTTTAAAATGTCAGATTCTGCAGGCAAAGGCATACTCTTTCACTCCACCACTTAGCATCCCTGTTTTACAATTCATGACCACGTTAACCTCCTTACGCCTTATCATTGAGAGGTCCCCATTTGTCATGGTTTTGCTCAAGTGATTGTTTCTTTATGTGAAAGTTAAAACTCTGCTTTGTTGGAATAACTAAAGCTATGATTCTCTGCAGAATAGTCATTAATCTGCTATTTACAATGGTTGACAATGCACAGAAACACCACAGATTCTATTCAGTGAGGATCATAAGATTGAAGGAGCTCTTCTGGGGGTTAACTTCATCTGCCCTTGAAAACTTTTCCTAAGATTCAGTTGGATGGAGAAGCATCCATTTTAGAGTGTAGGTGAGAGGACAGAGTGAAAATGTATTTGCAGGGGCCTCCAAACCTTGTTTCAAAGGCTTTTCACACTCACTTTTTTCCATAGGTACCCCCTCTTCACTGTATGTGGGAGACAATCCTTATGAATTCCTCTTTTCTCTCTTGCCGTGGGATCCACGCAGCAACTCAAGTTGTTCTTGGAAAAGTCATGTTGATGGGCTAGGGCATGTGAACTGCCTAGGGCTCCATGCAAAGCCTTATCAAAATGCCGAGAAAAACCTAGCACGAGGCTTTGGTCTGAGGTGATCGTTGCTGAGAGCCGTTGCCTGGCCATCAGCTGGCTTCTGGTCAGATCACAGTGTTTGCTGTTCGTAGTTCCGGGAAGTGTTTCACTTCAGCAAAACGTCTGTGAATTTCACTCAGTTTTACAAGAGAGGATCTGTAATATTTTTTCCCCCAGTATATTCTGGTGTTCATTACAGTGTGAACATCAATACTCAGTATTTTATGCTAATTAAGATTTTGTTTACGGTCAAACGTGAGGCTCATTGTTGGGTTTATTGGCACTGGAAGGCTTGACAGTGTGTAGACAGTGTGGCTTACCCCAGCTACATGCAGTGTTTTGTGACCTGATCTGCAAGGGTAATAGCCTTTCTTGTATAGCAGACTAGTTCTCCCTGTACAGGTTTTCCTAGTTTTTCCTGGTTTACTATCAGGATCCCATGCCTCTTCTTCAGTCTCTGTATCATTTCAGGAGGGTACTCAAGGGCTGTACTTAGTCTCTTTGGAAACTTCATTTGGCTAATCACCATGAAAGCATGATGATTTCCTTTTCCAGCTGTGCCGTGTCTGTAGCTGATCCACCATTTGTTCACTGCTTAGTTTTTGTATTGGGCTTGTTATCCTAGCCATACAGTAGAAACTGTGACAAGTACTAGGGAAAAACAGGAGGTGGGGAGCTTGTTTGCCTCTCAGCTGATGTATCTGCACTGACACGGAATGCCAGGGATTGCTTCTGGCCACCTCAGGCTCTCCTGTAGTTGTACAGTTCCCCTGCGTGGGAACTAAAAGGAAGAGGCAGGTTGCCCTGTGTTTATCATCTCCACAGTTTCTGAATATTTGTATTGGGATCCAGGAAGATGGCACAGTGTAACTATGTTAGCTTCTTTCAGGCCAGCTCTGCTTGAGAGAATGCCAGTAATGGAGAAAGTCACCACAAATGGCCCTTCTGAGATTCTACAGACCAATGGAGAGACAGAACCAGCGGTACTGGAAACCAAACCTCCGCCCTCTGGATTGCAGCCTGCAAGCCAGGTAATGGATAAGTTTCAACTGCCTGTCACACCGCATCACCAGCCGCTGCCAGCAGTAAGCCGAGGCCATCTCCCCCCACCCCTCTCTGCCTCTGTGCTAGTTCTGGCCTGGTGACGCTTGCATCATCTCTCTGCACTGGTGACTCTAGTGTCTGGAGCAGGTGTAGGGCAGACGTCGTGCTGGGGAATGCAGGAGCAGGGTGGAGTAAAGCCATATATCCCCCAGTCTGTCTTAGTGTACACAAACTTCATCCTTCTCCATCTCTGTGGTCCGAAGAGCATGAGAACTAGATCTCTCATGGGGCGTGAGACCACAGCCAAACTAGGAACTGCTCTGACTGACCAGCAGCTCTGGTCTTCGGTCTGAGAGCAAGTAGAATCCATTACATTTGCAAAGGAAAGTACCAGGAAGTTGAATATGTAACTGTTACATCCACTCTCTCATTAGGCAAATGATTTGTTGGACTTGTTGGGGGGAAGTGATATAACCCCTGTAATCCCCACTGCACCTACAAACAAGCCGGCCTCTGCTGGTGGGGAGCTCCTCGACCTCCTGGGAGACCTCAACATAACAGGTGAGCAGGCTTCATATCTTGTCTACGTTCTCAGTCCTGGGGTGGAGCGACAGCTGGCTAGTGCTTTCCTTTCTATCAAGTCCCAGTCTTCACACTTAGTCTTACCACGATCCGTGTTAGCATGTAGGTGGGAATCAGGGAATGAAGTCACAAATTGACTCTGCACGATTAGCTGGTGAGATTTGAGCATTTTTGTGCTCCAGCCTGGGAATCCTGTCGGAGCCTTCCCAGAGAGGATTGTGAGACGTGAGGCATTAATTCCATTTGAATGCCTGCTAGCTCCAGAGGAGCCAGTCCTTCTTAGTGAAAGTAGAGAAGGGGAGAGAGACACAGATGATGTGTAGAGCTTCATATAAAGGAATATGACATCTCCAAATTGGTGTTTGGAGAAATGGTGAATGCTCTTCATTTCATGACAGCTCAATAATAATCCTTCAACATTTCTTATAGGTTCTCCAGTATCTGCCCCTGCACCCCAGATAGCACAGCCTCCGTTCCTGCTTGATGGACTTTCATCACAGCCTCTCTTCAATGATATTGCTGCAGGTTAGGGATGTCTAAATCGTTAGCCTAAGGTGCCACAGCACACAGCTAGAAGAAAAAATGGGTAGTTAAAAAGGAGGGGCTTGGAAGTAAAGTGTGGCACAGACGCTGGAGCAGGGGGTGTATTTAATCTTCAGAAGAGTTCATGTCTGGGGTGAAGTAAATGGCATTCTGTGATGTTAAGAATGATCTCCAGATTCTGCAGGTCTGCTGCTTTTTTGTTTTCTACAGGAATCCCCTCAATTACTGCATACAACAAGAATGGGCTAAAGATTGACTTCACATTTGAGAGGTCAAACACCAACCCCAGCGTCACTGTAATCACGATACAGGCCTCCAACAGCACAGAGCTGGAGATGACAGATTTTGTTTTCCAAGCTGCAGTACCAAAGGTAGAGCCGGGTGGGGCAGTGGCAGTGGTGGGCTGAGGGCCAGCTGCAAATACTTCTGCGTGTAGGCAGACACTTGCCGCCTAGTCAACAAGGGTCAGAGCTGTTAAATAGTGTCTTAGTGCTTGGTTTGGTCATCTGTGAAAGTAAATGTTAGTAAATGACACCAGTTTCTATGAGATTGGACTACTTCTGCTTGGACAAAATCAGGTTTAAAAATTATCACTTCCTTGGAAAGTTGGTAAACAGCATGCAAAGAAGTGTTGGGTAGAAAAAGAAAGTGAAGTCATTACTCTCCCTTTATTCTTAGTTTCCAAGAAATATACCATGCTCTTTGCAGCTATGAATTCATGAAAAAATAATCTTTTGAAGCTATTGGCTACTTAGAAAAGTGTAAATGAGTCCTCACATGGTGATTAGTGACAATCCTCCTTTAAGCAGTGAATTGTCTCCCCTTGCACTTAGCTGCAGCAGAAAATACGGGACACAGATAATACCTAGTTTATAGTAGAGCAAAATATTTAAACAGAGTGTGGCTGAAATGTTCTTCAAGTTTGGGAAGTCACTTCTGGGAGATGCACTTTTGGATGGGTTTTGTACCCGCCATAGGAAGGGACTGGGGACAGAGTGGGCCTCCTGAAGTTACAGGTGTGCTGAGCAGTCTCGACTATTCCTCTGTGTGTGAACTGAACTCTTCAATTTTCCTTGCTTTCTTGCAGTGCAGACAAATCACTTTATGTTCTTATTTGATCAAGCATCAAATTGTTTTCTCTTTGGTGTTTCTTCAGACATTCCAGCTGCAGCTCCTGTCTCCCAGCAGCAGCGTCATCCCTGCATTTAACTCGGGGACCATCACACAGGTCATTAAAGTCCTGAATCCACAAAAGGTGAGTGACTCCAAGAACAGTTATTGAAGATATTTTGTATTTAGTGGCGGTTGGGGGCTCATCGCTGATGAGAGACAGTGGGGTAGTGAAGGATGTGTTTTTAATGATAGTCAGTTTGATTAGGGCTAGGGAAAAGTTACGAAACAGGCAGGAGGACCTGGGCACAGGTTTGGCCTTCTGTTTGGTTATACTGCTAAAACCAACTCACAGCTTTGCTGTTTTCTTGAATGTCTTCTGCATCGGAATGGTTGTTAAACAAGCTTTTAGGTGGAGCTCAGCCTGATGTTTGTACATGTTGTGAAAGTGATGTTCGAAAGTGATGTTCGATGAGTGTCGTTGTAAGCAGTTGATGGAAAGAATGTTTAGGTGTGGTTTAATCATAAATCCATTTGGTTTACAGCCTTCAGAGACAGGCTTCAAGACTGGGATACAACAGAATTGAGGGGAGGAAGGGTCGTGGCCCACATGTCCTCTTTAAGAGACTTTCCACGTATTCGGATGACATTAGAAAGAAAAATAAAATTGAGATCATGTATTTGTTCCTTTGTGGGACACACTTAAGATCTTAAACGTCTTTAAGAACTGAAAGCATCTTAAGTTTTTCATAGGTTGACACTTGTGTACTGCTCTGGATGTTAAGTGTTGCTGCTAGACTGATGTGCAAATCAGAAAAATTTTCAAACCCAGCCCAAGATTTCACTGAAGTGGCTGCATCCTAGTGCCTAGCATCATGTATTTGTTCCTTTGTGGGACACACTTAAGATCTTAAACGTCTTTAAGAACTGAAAGCATCTTAAGTTTTTCATAGGTTGACACTTGTGTACTGCTCTGGATGTTAAGTGTTGCTGCTAGACTGATGTGCAAATCAGAAAAATTTTCAAACCCAGCCCAAGATTTCACTGAAGTGGCTGCATCCTAGTGCCTAGCCTGCGGTTTCCCTGGATCTCCCCTTATCTCCAAGTAGTGTGCTCCCCTCCTGCCTGTATTACGGCACGAGACTAGTTTGTCTTATATACTTCTGATATGAGTTTCTCTGCGGTGCTGTAGAGCGCCTTTCAAGGATCGCCTTGAAAGTTTTCTGAACTTGTGAGGGCTCAGGAGTTTTCCTCTAAGATTCCAGAAGTTGCAATAAATCACCTCAGATGGGACCCACAAGGTTAAAGGCACCTAGATAGCGAGGTGCTTTCTTTTTGGAACACCAGAAATCCTGTGAATGCCTCAGAACACGGAGGTGAAAAATACAGTATTTTACTACTCTTTTCTAACTCTCCCACCTCAGGCGTTTGTGCATTCCTTACTGTCCCTAGATTGCTCCTGCCTGAAGGCACAGCCCTACAGAGCCCTGCCGGGAGGTACTGTAGTTCCCCGGGCGCTCCCAGGGAGGCAGGCTTGGAACAGCCTCGCTCCTTAGGGGTTAGCTGTCCTGTCAGTGCTGTAAAAAAGTGTGTTGCCCTGGGCATGGACTGTCATTATGCTGGAAGCCCGTGGCCAGTTTCCCAGAACAGCACAAAATGTAACAAAACCTGACGCTGGTTATATCGATCCGTTAGTGCTAAAGCATGGCGTCTTTATCCTGAGGCTGGGGTGAGCAGACATTGTCCTCCTTTCCTCTTTGCTGTCCCTTTTGCATATCTGAGGAAAGGAGCCAGAAATAGCCAACTTCTTGCTTTTCCTATTAGAGTTTTTAGGAAATACATTTTGCTGAGAGCGAGGAGAATAGGGAATCTAGGCTGGAGCGTGCTGTGCTCCAGCTGTTGTCAAGGGCCACCTGCTATCTGGATGGCCGCGTAATACAACCTCTGAGCTATTCCATCATTTACTCACGCAGGAGGAAACATTCTTAGAGACTCTGTTTCCAGTCTCTCGCAGTGCTACTGAGCTGTGCCACAGTCAGAGTTTCCAGACTGCTGCCTAGGGCGAACGGCCGGTGTGGGAAGTGACGCCTCTCCCTGCGAGCTCCGGTGTAGAGCACCAGAGTCTGGAACTGGCTCCTGCTTTCTTCCGTCGTTAGCTGGGATTTTAAGGTGGTGATTTTTGTATTTAAGGACTTTGGTGCTTGTGAGAGCAGGGCCAGTACAGAGAGAGATGTGGGTAGAGGCTGTGCTATGGTTTTTCTGAGAGCTGGTACCTGAGCTGAGAACTGCAGTGACCAGTCGATGTCCTGCCAGACTCAGCATTCATCTGCACTCCTAGCTTGTCCTGCACATACCGCTGGCAAACTGTCACGTCCAGGAAAGGTCTGTGGTTTGTATTTACGAGGTAGGGGAGGGGAGCTGGACATGGGGGGATTTGCTGACCTTTAACGAACACCTGAATTTGTTTTGTGTGTGTTTGTTTGTTTCCCCTCCCCCCATTTTTCTCTTGTAGCAACAACTACGTATGCGGATCAAGTTGACGTATAATCACAAGGGCTCAGCAATGCAGGACCTAGCAGAAGTCAACAACTTCCCCCCTCAGTCTTGGCAGTGAGGCTCTGGCACCATTCTTATTCTCACCCCACCCAATCAAAAGAACTCTGGGAAGAAGGTTGTGATCCTTGGCAATCCCCCAAACTGCACCATGGGCACGGGGAACAGATGAGACCTGCTGATGAGGAGGAATTTTCCTGAAGTGATTGCTGACTTTGAAGCATATCTGTTAAGACTAATCTCCTCTTCTCCGCTGATGAGGCTGGCGGCTTGTGGAGGCTACTGTGCCCTCCCTCACACATGCATTCACAGCCAGAAGCAACATTCCCTTCTCCCCTTCCCTTCCTCCCCTCCTCATTCCTGGGCCCCCCTCCCCCCCGCAAAGAAACACAGCCTGATTGGAAGAGAAGTCTGGAATTTCTAGCAGGGAAACTTTCTTCTCTCTGCAGCAGTTGAACAGCTGCCCCTTCTTTCAGCTGTCTTTTTACCTTGGGATGGGCGAGGTGTGTTGTCATTCATCACTAGCTGGATTCTTTCAGGCACTTTCATCTGGGGCTCAGACGGGTCTTGGGGAACGTCAGGCTGCCCTGCCTCTCTCTTCTTGTATCCCCTTTGTCTGGAGGAGCTGGGGCTTCTTATTGCCTGTTCAGTGCATTATTGAACACACCCGCCTCTTGGTTACGTGGTACATACTGAGAGCAAGTTAGGCCGTGGGAGTTCATCTGCAAACGTGGGACAGTGCGGGAAAAGAGGTGCTGGTGAGAGCTGAAAAAATCGCTTTGGTGCTCTACTTGGCAATGAAGACCTTACACTTGAATTTTCTTTCCATCAGTAGCTACAGCCATGCAGATTTGCAGACAGTCTTCTGTAGTTTCCCCAGAAAGTGCGGTGATGGATGAGAGATGTAGAGATCCAAGGAGCAGCTGGTTTTCTACCACAGACGGTTTCAAAGCCTTTTAACCCATTAGTTGGGGTTTATGGGTAGAAAAGACATTGAATTTGGTAGGTCGGTCTTTCAGTGAGGGCACTTTTCCTGCTGGGAGACTCATCAGACTGTGCTGCAAAGTTGCTCTTTCCAGTTATTCCAGACCTTCTCCCCAATTTAATTTCCAGAGCCTGTTGTAGACCCCCTGGATTCCATCTGAGTTACTTCTGACTGGGATATTTGTGTTGTATCTGTAATATTGGCACTGAAATAAAGACCATGCGGTTTAAAGAGACCTTTTCCCATTTTGTTACTTAACTGATCTTTGTAGTTTGCTCCTTGCTCCTCTTTCAGAGAGATGTGCTAGTTCAGGTTCAGGCTGAAAGTAACAGAACTGTTTTCTGAATGGAAGCCAGTTGTTTGAGTGTTTGGATCCCTGAGACCCAGCACGCTGCTAAGCTTACAGAAAGCTGCGTTCAGTTGTACTTCCTGGTGTGAGCTGATGTCAAGGTAGTACAGTTCAGTGAATCCTCATGGGCGTGATGTACAGGACGTAAAGCGCGGTGTGACAAAGTGTGGTTAGCACGCTTCAGGGAGGAAGAGGATACATCTTGGCATCATCCATGAACCTGCTGGTAAGCTGAAGGTACTCCAGCTTCCAACACAGTGCTTTTTCAAAAGAAATGGGTGGCACATCTGCTTTATTTCTGTTCTAGGACTTTCCCAGTAGTGATCGTTCGGTGCTCTGATGGCAAGCTTAGATACAGCATTCTGCATCTGTGAAAGTGCTAGCACTAGGTTCTAGTCCTTGCCAAAAGCATTCCTTGAAGAGTGGTGCACAGTGTACCTGGGGAAGATTTGAATGCCTGTTCTGCTCTTGAATTAGGAACAGGAGGCCACAAAAGATTGTTCACTCTGCTTTGGTTTTAACTGCATTAAATAAGATAGTGTAAGACTGCCTGTCACTGACTTAAGTGCTGGCCTGTGTAGTGGAGTAAGTTTGTCTTCTCTTGGAGGGCATTTTTGCTGCCTTGCTGATTAAACAGGTTTGGGCCTTTGGATTAGTAAAGAGCTTTATTCTACTGGAACTGGCATCAGCATGGGGTTAGAAAATCTGAAAGAATGATGTATGATTTCCTTAAAAGTAATTCTGGATTATGGCAGGGTTATGGCTGGTCTATCAGTGATGAGACAGGTACTGTGCTTCAGTGAGAGGCGCCCTGAAGTCGGCAGTCTTGGAGAAAATGGCTGAATTGCAGGTGCTGGGCATTTATCTTTGCTTTCACCGCTGTTGTGACTCTTCACCACCTCACTAGCTCAAGCCCTGTGGTGTTGAAGACTGAGCACATTAAGTCCAGAGTCTGTTGAGCTCTGAAGGAGACGGAAAGTCTTTGCCTTAGTTCCTGAGCTCCCCATAAGCTCTCTCATTCTCCTCAGAGTTGTGCATGGTCACTTCTACTGAAAGGTGCCACACCTCAATCTCTGTTTTTGCTGAGGAGCGCTGCTGTGGTGCACGGTATCAGGGCAGAGAGGCAAACGGCCTCTCCCCGGCCAGCTTGTTTCAGCACAGATGGGAGCAGCTCTTGTCTTCTGTCCCCTAGAGCAGCTGGGCTCTGTTGTTGGTCTCTGTCTGGGAAGCTTGCAGGGTAAATTCCTGCTCTGTTCCTGGCTGCTTTAGCCATGCTTGCACGGTGTTTGTGTTTTGGGAAATAGGTGCTTTGCCATGTATTTCTGCGTGGAACCGGAGGAGGCGGTGCACGGACCTGAAATGCATTTTGCTTGAAGCCACCTCATGACTATGAAACGTGCTTTCGTAGCAGCCAAACATTCCTGTTGCCCTTGGAGCTCTCCCTCTGCCCTGCTGGGGGATGGAGCGCTAACGTGATGCCAGAGGGAAGGCCGGGTTCCACAGCTCCTGTATCTGCAGGGTACCGTTGCTTGCTCCGTGACCCCTGAGTTCATCCCTTAAGCTCTGCGCTGCGGCTTTGTTTGCTCGCTGGAGCACGTCCACACCCGAGGCACCCTGAGCATAGGGCGAGTCTCTGACACCGGTTGAGTGCAACAATTCTTACGCGTCTGGTCGATATTTTCCTTCGGCGTGAGGGGATTTAGGGAGCAACATACAGAGTTCGTGACTAATCTTATTAATATCAGCTAATCATACTAATATCTGCTTTGGAGCGGGGAGAGATTGAATGTCTGGTTTTTCAAGTGAATGTATTTTGAGTCAAAAAATAACAGAATAGTGGCTGTAATGGGCCTAAAGAGAGCGGAGACATGGGAACGCCGAAGATTCTACTTTGTCCAGGTTTTGATGGGACAAAATATGGCCTTGAACAAACTTTTGAAGCAATAGCAGTGAGGGGACTGCCACCTATACAGTACCTTGGGTATATAACTTGGAAGATGCTGAAACAGCTGGGAAAGGTGACTTCATGCCTTTCCCAAGGCTGGTACTAGCTGCAAGATGGAGCAGCAAAGATTTTTTTTTTTTTAATGATTTTTTTGATCAGCTGGTGCGCTTTCTGTGTGTTCATTTTCTACTTGGGGGCTGAGGGAAGGAGCTACTGGATTGCTCCCCCCTGAACTTTCACTCTATTCCTATATATTCCTTTTTCTTTCCTGCTGTTGTAGTTTACATTTTACATAGAGCCCCATACAACCCTTTGATGGTACAGTAGGGAAAAAAGAATTTAAAAATATCCCAACCCACTCAGAATACCCAAACAGAAAACCCCCAAACTCAAAACAAAACCCCAACAAACCCAACCAAATCTAAAATAAAACCACGCCATTTGAGCAGGGAGCCTGGTGGCATTCTAACTTCTGCAGACCTATTTTTGAGATGTGAAAAATTTAAACATAAATGCTGAGTCTTAGGTGAGTGAGGAGCATAACGGATGTAAACATTTACATGGGATGCATTAGACTTCTGCTGTGTGTATTGTCTTTTGGTTGAAACAAATTATGAAGTGACTAATAAAATGAGTCAATATTCAATGATTTAAAACTGTGCCTTGTTGCTTTTTGCAAATAGGGTGGGACAGGCCTTACTGATTCTTAACCTCTGGCCACAACAAGGTCAGATGATGTGAAGTAATCCATAAGGGTGGAGTGTGAAAAATTTCACTGCAAATCTTGGAGAGCAAAATGAGCGGGCAGCTTCGGAACACTTAAAACAGTTCATGTGAAGTGTCGCCCTGAAAGAGAGCTGGTTGCTGGGCTTCTGGCAGCGATGCTTGTCCAGGTGCTAGAAAGGGGCGAGGAGGTTGGGGCACCAGGAGGTTTTTTTCCCGGGTGTTTGCAGCCTGCCCTTGGAGCTGGTGACTGAACAGCCCCCTCTCATTTTCCGCGTGCTGCTGGGACAAGGCACGGTGTGAGCTCCATGTCCATTACAGCAGTGCGCGTGCCTGCTGTAAGCTTCTGGGTTGCATTTTTTGGTCACAGTAACGTTTTATTAGACAACTTTTCGTGTGTTTTCTAACACGTAATTGCAATTCTCTGCAAAGTACATTCTCCTGTCTTGCCGTGTGTCCTTCCTTTATGGAAATTCTCTTGAGGCAAAGCAGTTACAGAACTGCAAAGCTCCAGCCAAAACCACTTTGTCATTGTGTCTTTCCATAGAGGAAACTCAATGGAAATTTGAAGTCTGCTCAGCTTGCGGGTAGAGTCTGGAAGCGTTAAGAACTAAGTGGCCTTTACTGTGCTTGCCTAACGACAGGAATTAATACAAAGCACTGGGAGTGCTTTTAACCTTGCTCAGAAGACGGGTTGTTCTTTGTTTTTAAATAGGAGAGTCCTCCAGCCGGGGGCAGTTCAGACATTCTGGATCTGTTGCCCTGGTTCTGGAGCACGATGGAACCTGGCACGCTGTGCCTGCTGCCCCTGGGCAGCGTGCTCAGCCGGACCAGGGAGGAGGCAGAAGATGCTTGAAGGAAACAGGTAACAGGATCACAGAACGCTGGGGGTTGGAAGGG